>NC_056446.1:45436156-45531156 GCF_018296145.1 Oncorhynchus tshawytscha | reverse complement strand
ATATTCTCTGACAGGGTGAGATTGAACACTAGGTGTCAGTGTGTGGAGAGCTACAGAGACAAAAACAGCAGTCTTCTTCAGTACTACCATCTGCCTAGTCTGTTCTGAACAGTACCCAGCATCATGTAAACTGCAGTGACAAAGCTGCAAACTGTGAAATTGAGATGAAGTGCAGTGTATGAAACTATACTGAACCCTGTAGTAGAGATGGTGAACAACAGTAAAACTGAACCCTGTAGTAGAGATGGTGAACAACAGTAAAACTGAACCCTGTAGTAGAGATGGTGAACAACAGTAAAAACTGAACCCTGTAGTAGAGATGGTAAACAACAGTAAAAACTGAACCCTGTAGTAGAGATGGTGAACAACAGTAAAAACTGAACCCTGTAGTAGAGATGGTGAACAACAGTAAAACTGAACCCTGTAGTAGAGATGGTAAACAACAGTAAAAACTGAACCCTGTAGTAGAGATGGTGAACAACAGTAAAAACTGAACCCTGTAGTAGAGATGGTAAACAACAGTAAAACTGAACCCTGTAGTAGAGATGGTGAACAACAGTAAAAACTGAACCCTGTAGTAGAGATGGTGAACAACAGTAAAAACTGAACCCTGTAGTAGAGATGGTGAACAACAGTAAAAACTGAACCCTGTAGTAGAGATGGTAAACAACAGTAAAACTGAAACTGAACCCTGTAGTAGAGATGGTGAACAACAGTAAAAACTGAACCCTGTAGTAGAGATGGTGAACAACAGTAAAAACTGAACCCTGTAGTAGAGATGGTGAACAACAGTAAAAACTGAACCCTGTAGTAGAGATGGTGAACAACAGTAAAAACTGAACCCTGTAGTAGAGATGGTGAACAACAGTAAAAACTGAACCCTGTAGTAGAGATGGTGAACAACAGTAAAAACTGAACCCTGTAGTAGAGATGGTGAACAACAGTAAAAACTGAACCCTGTAGTAGAGATGGTAAACAACAGTAAAACTGAACCCTGTAGTAGAGATGGTAAACAACAGTAAAACTGAACCCTGTAGTAGAGATGGTAAACAACAGTAAAAACTGAACCCTGTAGTAGAGATGGTAAACAACAGTAAAACTGAAACTGAACCCTGTAGTAGAGATGGTGAACAACAGTAAAAACAGATCCCTGTCGTAGTGATGGTAAACAACAGTAAAACTGAACCCTGTCGTAGTGATGGTAAACAACAGTAAAAACTGAACCCTGTCGTAGTGATGGTAAACAACAGTAAAACTGAACCCTGTCGTAGAGATGGTAAACAACAGTAAAACTGAACCCTGTCGTAGTGATGGTAAACAACAGTAAAACTGAAACCTGTCGTAGTGATGGTAAACAACAGTAAAACTGAACCCTGTCGTAGTGATGGTAAACAACAGTAAAACTGAACCCTGTAGTAGAGATGGTAAACAACAGTAAAACTGAACCCTGTCGTAGTGATGGTAAACAACAGTAAAACTGAACCCTGTAGTAGTGATGGTAAACAACAGTAAAACTGAACCCTGTCGTAGTGATGGTAAACAACAGTAAAAACTGAACCCTGTCGTAGTGATGGTAAACAACAGTAAAACTGAACCCTGTAGTAGAGATGGTAAACAACAGTAAAACTGAAACTGAACCCTGTCATAGTGATGGTAAACAACAGTAAAACTGAACCCTGTCATAGTGATGGTAAACAACAGTAAAACTGAAACTGAACCCTGTCGTAGTGATGGTAAACAACAGTAAAACTGAACCCTGTCGTAGTGATGGTAAACAACAGTAAAAACTGAACCCTGTCGTAGTGATGGTAAACAACAGTAAAACTGAACCCTGTAGTAGAGATGGTAAACAACAGTAAAACTGAACCCTGTCGTAGTGATGGTAAACAACAGTAAAACTGAACCCTGTAGTAGAGATGGTAAACAACAGTAAAACTGAACCCTGTCGTAGTGATGGTAAACAACAGTAAAACTGAACCCTGTAGTAGAGATGGTAAACAACAGTAAAACTGAACCCTGTAGTAGAGATGGTAAACAACAGTAAAACTGAAACTGAACCCTGTCATAGTGATGGTAAACAACAGTAAAACTGAACCCTGTAGTAGAGATGGTAAGCAACAGTAAAACTGAACCCTGTAGTAGAGATGGTAAACAACAGTAAAACTGAAACTGAACCCTGTAGTAGAGATGGTAAACAACAGTAAAACTGAAACTGAACCCTGTCGTAGTGATGGTAAACAACAGTAAAACTGAAACTGAACCCTGTCGTAGTGATGGTAAACAACAGTAAAACTGAACCCTGTAGTAGAGATGGTAAACAACAGTAAAACTGAACCCTGTAGTAGAGATGGTAAACAACAGTAAAACTGAAACTGAACCCTGTCGTAGTGATGGTAAACAACAGTAAAACTGAACCCTGTGGTAGAGATGGTAAACAACAGTAAAACTGAACCCTGTAGTAGAGATGGTAAACAACAGTAAAACTGAACCCTGTCATAGTGATGGTAAACAACATTAAAAACTGAACCCTGTCATAGTGATGGTAAACAACAGTAAAACTGAACCCTGTCGTAGTGATGGTAAACAACAGTAAAAACTGAACCCTGTAGTAGAGATGGTAAACAACAGTAAAACTGAACCCTGTCATAGTGATGGTAAACAACAGTAAAAACTGAACCCTGTCGTAGTGATGGTAAACAACAGTAAAACTGAACCCTGTCGTAGTGATGGTAAACAACAGTAAAACTGAACCCTGTCGTAGTGATGGTAAACAACAGTAAAAACTGAACCCTGTCGTAGTGATGGTAAACAACATTAAACTGAACCCTATCGTAGTGATGGTAAACAACAGTAAAACTGAACCCTGTCATAGTGATTGTAAACAGCAGTAAAACTGAACCCTGTAGTAGAGATGGTAAACAACAGTAAAACTGAACCCTGTCATAGTGATGGTAAACAACAGTAAAACTGAACCCTGTCGTAGTGATGGTAAACAACAGTAAAACTGAACCCTGTCGTAGTGATGGTAAACAACAGTAAAACTGAACCCTGTCGTAGTGATGGTAAACAACAGTAAAACTGAACCCTGTCGTAGTGAAGGTAAACAACAATAAAACTGAACCCTGTCGTAGTGATTGTGTCAGGCGGTGGTAGGTAACTGGTGCAGGAGAGCAGAGAGGAGTGTACAAGGTCATTTATTCCACGAACAGCACCAGTATAAAACAAACACTAAAGGTGTGTGAAATAACCGGTCACTCGTAAATAATGGCGTAACAACAAACCCGTCAAACAATACCAGTGAACAACGACATGAACAATATATACAAACAATACCAGCGAACAAGTAACGACCTGAACAATACACACAAACAATACCAGCAAACAACGACCTGAACATTATATACAAACAATACCAGCCAACTAGTAACGACCTGAACATTATATACAAACAATACCAGCCAACAACGACCTGAACATTATGTACAAACAATACCAGCCAACAAGTAAAGACCTGAACAATATATACAAACAATACCAGCCAACAAGTAACGACCTGAACATTATATACAAACAATTCCAGCCAACCAGTAACGACCTGAACAATATATACAAACAATACCAGCCAACAAGTAACGACCTGAACATTATATACAAACAATACCAGCCAACAACGACCTGAACGATATATACAAACAATACCAGCCAACAACGACCTGAACATTATATACAAACAATACCAGCCAACAACGACCTGAACATTATATACAAACAATACCAGCCAGTAACGAACTGAACAATACCAGCCAACAACGACCTGAACATTATATACAAACAATACCAGCCAACCAGTAACGACCTGAACATTATATACAAACAATACCAGCCAACCAGTAACGACCTGAACATTATATACAAACAATACCAGCCAACCAGTAACGACCTGAACATTATATACAAACAATACCAGCCAACAAGTAACGACCTGAACATTATATACAAACAATACCAGCCAACAACGACCTGAACATTATATACAAACAATACCAGCCAACAAGTAACGACCTGAACAATATATACAAACAATACCAGCCAACAACGACCTGAACAATATATACAAACAATACCAGCCAACAACGACCTGAACATTATGTACAAACAATACCAGCCAACAAGTAACGACCTGAACAATATACAAACAATACCAGCCAACAACGACCTGAACAATATACAAACACGCACACAAACATGGGGGAAACAGATGGAGAAATAATTAACATGTAATTTGGGAATAGAAAGCAGGTGTGTTGAAATCAGAGAAAAAACAAAAAAGGTTACATTTCAGAAATATAGGTAAAAAGTAAAAACTGAACCCTGTCAAAGTGGACTAGACATCAGAGTCCTGTCTCATCAGTGTAATGGACTAGCAGTCAGTCCCATTTCCTCAGCATGGTAGTGGGCTAGCCATCAGAGTCCTGACTCATCATGGTAGTGGGCTAGCCATCAGAGTCCTGACTCATCATGGTAGTGGGCTAGCCATCAGAGTCCTGACTCATCATGGTAGTGGTCTAGCCATCAGAGTCCTGTCTCATCATGGTAGTGGTCTAGCCATCAGAGTCCTGTCTCATCAGCATGGTAGTGGTCTAGCCATCAGAGTCCTGTCTCATCATTGTAGTGGGCTAGCCATCAGAGTCCTGTCTCATCAGCATGGTAGTGGGCTAGCCATCAGAGTCCTGACTCATCAGTGTAGTGGACTAGACATCAGAGTCCTGTCTCATCAGTGTAGTGGACTAGCAATCAGAGTCCTGCCTCATCAGCATGGTAGTGGGCTAGCCATCAGAGTCCTGTCTCATCAGTGTAGTGGACTAGCCATCAGAGTCCTGACTCATCAGCATGGTAGTGGGCTAGCCATCAGAGTCCTGACTCATCAGCATGGCAGTGGTCTAGCCATCAGAGTCCTGACTCTTCAGTGTAGTGGACTAGCCATCAGAGTCCTGTCTCATCAGCATGGTAGTGGGCTAGCCATCAGAGTCCTGACTCATCAGCATTGTAGTGGACTAGCCATCAGAGTCCTGACTCATCAGCATGGTAGTGGGCTAGCCATCAGAGTCCTGTCTCATCAGCATGGTAGTGGGCTAGCCATCAGAGTCCTGTCTCATCAGCATGGTAGTGGGCTAGCCATCAGAGTCCTGACTCATCAGCATGGTAGTGGGCTAGCCATCAGAGTCCTGTCTCATCAGCATGGTAGTGGTCTAGCCATCAGAGTCCTGTCTCATCACGGTAGTGGGCTAGCCATCAGAGTCCTGTCTCATCAGCATGGTAGTGGGCTAGCCATCAGAGTCCTGACTCATCAGCATGGCAGTGGGCTAGCCATCAGAGTCCTGTCTCATCAGCATGGTAGTGGGCTAGCCATCAGAGTCCTGTCTCATCAGCATGGCAGTGGTCTAGCCATCAGAGTCCTGTCTCATCAGCATGGTAGTGGGCTAGCCATCAGAGTCCTGTCTCATCAGCATGGCAGTGGTCTAGCCATCAGAGTCCTGTCTCATCAGCATGGTAGTGGTCTAGCCATCAGAGTCCTGTCTCATCAGCATAGTAGTGGGCTAGCCATCAGAGTCCTGTGTCATCAGCATGGTAGTGGGCTAGCCATCAGAGTCCTGTCTCATCAGCATGGTAGTGGGCTAGCCATCAGAGTCCTGTCTCATCAGCATGGCTGTGGGCTAGCCATCAGAGTCCTGTCTCATCAACATGGTAGTGGTCTAGCCATCAGAGTTCTGTCTCATCACTGTAGTGGTCTAGCCATCAGAGTCCTGTCTCATCACTGTAGTGGGCTAACCATCAGAGTCCTGACTCATCAGCATGGTAGTGGGCTAGCCATCAGAATCCTGTCTCATCAGCATGGTAGTGGGCTAGCCATCAGAGTCCTGTCTCATCACTGTAATGGGCTAGCCATCAGAGTCCTGTCTCATCAGCATGGTAGTGGGCTAGCCATCAGAGTCCTGCCTCATCCACATGGTAGTGGGCTAGCCATCAGAGTCCTGTCTCATCAGCATGGTAGTGGGCTAGCCATCAGAGTCCTGTCTCATCAGCATGGTAGTGGGCTAGCCATCAGAGTCCTGTCTCATCAGCATGGTAGTGGTCTAGCCATCAGAGTCCTGACTCATCAGTGTAGTGGACTAGACATCAGAGTCCTGTCTCATCAGTGTAGTGGACTAGCCATCAGAGTCCTGTCTCATCAGCATGGTAGTGGGCTAGCCATCAGAGTCCTGACTCATCAGCATGGTAGTGGTCTAGCCATCAGAGTCCTGTCTCATCAGCATGGTAGTGGTCTAGCCATCAGAGTCCTGTCTCATCAGCATGGCAGTGGTCTAGCCATCAGAGTCCTGTCTCATCAGCATGGTAGTGGTCTAGCCATCAGAGTCCTGTCTCATCAGCATGGTAGTGGGCTAGCCATCAGAGTCCTGTCTCATCAGCATGGTAGTGGTCTAGCCATCAGAGTCCTGTCTCATCAGCATGGTAGTGGGCTAGCCATCAGAGTCCTGTCTCATCAGCATGGTAGTGGGCTAGCCATCAGAGTCCTGTCTCATCAGCATGGTAGTGGGCTAGCCATCAGAGTCCTGTCTCATCAGCATGGTAGTGGGCTAGCCATCAGAGTCCTGTCTCATCAGCATGGTAGTGGGCTAGCCATCAGAGTCCTGTCTCATCAGCATGGTAGTGGGCTAGCCATCAGAGTCCTGACTCATCAGCATGGTAGTGGGCTAGCCATCAGAGTCCTGACTCATCAGCATGGTAGTGGTCTAGCCATCAGAGTCCTGACTCATCAGCATGGTAGTGGTCTAGCCATCAGAGTCCTGTCTCATCAGCATGGTAGTGGTCTAGCCATCAGAGTCCTGTCTCATCAGCATGGCCGTGGGCTAGCCATCAGAGTCCTGTCTCATCAGCATGGCAGTGGTCTAGCCATCAGAGTCCTGTCTCATCAGCATGGTAGTGGTCTAGCCATCAGAGTCCTGTCTCATCAGCATGGTAGTGGGCTAGCCATCAGAGTCCTGTCTCATCAGCATGGTAGTGGTCTAGCCATCAGAGTCCTGTCTCATCAGCATGGTAGTGGGCTAGCCATCAGAGTCCTGTCTCATCAGCATGGTAGTGGGCTAGCCATCAGAGTCCTGTCTCATCAGCATGGTAGTGGGCTAGCCATCAGAGTCCTGTCTCATCACTGTAGTGGGCTAGCCATCAGAGTCCTGTCTCATCAGCATGGTAGTGGGCTAGCCATCAGAGTCCTGACTCATCAGCATGGTAGTGGGCTAGCCATCAGAGTCCTGTCTCATCAGCATGGTAGTGGGCTAGCCATCAGAGTCCTGTCTCATCAGCATGTAGTGGGCTAGCCATCAGAGTCCTGTCTCATCAGCATGGTAGTGGGCTAGCCATCAGAGTCCTGTCTCATCAGCATGGCCGTGGGCTAGCCATCAGAGTCCTGTCTCATCAGCATGGTAGTGGGCTAGCCATCAGAGTCCTGTCTCATCAGCATGGTAGTGGGCTAGCCATCAGAGTCCTGTCTCATCAGCATGGTAGTGGGCTAGCCATCAGAGTCCTGTCTCATCAGCATGGTAGTGGGCTAGCCATCAGAGTCCTGTCTCATCAGCATGGCAGTGGTCTAGCCATCAGAGTCCTGACTCATCAGCATGGTAGTGGGCTAGCCATCAGAGTCCTGACTCATCAGCATGGCTGGGCTAGCCATCAGAGTCCTGTCTCATCACTGTAGTGGGCTAGCCATCAGAGTCCTGTCTCATCACTGTAGTGGGCTAGCCATCAGAGTCCTGTCTCATCAGCATGGTAGTGGTCTAGCCATCAGAGTCCTGTCTCATCACTGTAGTGGTCTAGCCATCAGATTCCTGTCTCATCACTGTAGTGGGCTAGCCATCAGAGTCCTGTCTCATCAGCATGGTAGTGGGCTAGCCATCAGAGAGTCTGACTCATCAGCATGGTAGTGGGCTAGCCATCAGAGTCCTGACTCATCAGCATGGCAGTGGGCTAGCCATCAGAGTCCTGTCTCATCAGCATGGTAGTGGTCTAGCCATCAGAGTCCTGTCTCATCAGCATGGTAGTGGGCTAGCCATCAGAGTCCTGTCTCATCAGCATGGCAGTGGGCTAGCCATCAGAGTCCTGTCTCATCAGCATGGTAGTGGGCTAGCCATCAGAGTCCTGTCTCATCAGCATGGTAGTGGGCTAGCCATCAGAGTCCTGTCTCATCAGCATGGTAGTGGGCTAGCCATCAGAGTCCTGTCTCATCAGCATGGTAGTGGGCTAGCCATCAGAGTCCTGTCTCATCAGCATGGTAGTGGGCTAGCCATCAGAGTCCTGTCTCATCAGCATGGCAGTGGGCTAGCCATCAGAGTCCTGTCTCATCAGCATGGTAGTGGGCTAGCCATCAGAGTCCTGTCTCATCACATGGTAGTGGGCTAGCCATCAGAGTCCTGTCTCATCAGCATGGTAGTGGGCTAGCCATCAGAGTCCTGTCTCATCAGCATGGTAGTGGGCTAGCCATCAGAGTCCTGTCTCATCAGCATGGTAGTGGGCTAGCCATCAGAGTCCTGTCTCATCAGCATGTAGTGGTCTAGCCATCAGAGTCCTGTCTCATCAGCATGGTAGTGGGCTAGCCATCAGAGTCCTGTCTCATCAGCATGGCAGTGGGCTAGCCATCAGAGTCCTGTCTCATCAGCATGGTAGTGGGCTAGCCATCAGAGTCCTGTCTCATCAGCATGGCAGTGGGCTAGCCATCAGAGTCCTGTCTCATCAGCATGGTAGTGGGCTAGCCATCAGAGTCCTGTCTCATCAGCATGGTAGTGGGCTAGCCATCAGAGTCCTGTCTCATCAGCATGGTAGTGGGCTAGCCATCAGAGTCCTGTCTCATCAGCATGGTAGTGGGCTAGCCATCAGAGTCCTGTCTCATCAGGTAGTGGGCTAGCCATCAGAGTCCTGTCTCATCAGCATGGTAGTGGGCTAGCCATCAGAGTCCTGTCTCATCAGCATGGTAGTGGGCTAGCCATCAGAGTCCTGTCTCATCAGCATGGTAGTGGGCTAGCCATCAGAGTCCTGTCTCATCAGCATGGCAGTGGGCTAGCCATCAGAGTCCTGTCTCATCAGCATGGTAGTGGGCTAGCCATCAGAGTCCTGTCTCATCAGCATGGTAGTGGGCTAGCCATCAGAGTCCTGTCTCATCAGCATGGTAGTGGGCTAGCCATCAGAGTCCTGTCTCATCAGCATGGTAGTGGGCTAGCCATCAGAGTCCTGTCTCATCAGCATGGTAGTGGGCTAGCCATCAGAGTCCTGTCTCATCAGCATGGTAGTGGGCTAGCCATCAGAGTCCTGTCTCATCAGCATGGTAGTGGGCTAGCCATCAGAGTCCTGTCATCAGCATGGTAGTGGGCTAGCCATCAGAGTCCTGACTCATCAGCATGGTAGTGGGCTAGCCATCAGAGTCCTGTCTCATCACTGCAGTGGGCTAGCCATCAGAGTCCTGTCTCATCAGCATGGTTGTGGGCTAGCCATCAGAGTCCTGTCTCATCAGCATGGTAGTGGGCTAGCCATCAGAGTCCTGTCTCATCAGCATGGTAGTGGGCTAGCCATCAGAGTCCTGTCTCATCAGCATGGTAGTGGGCTAGCCATCAGAGTCCTGTCTCATCAGCATGGTAGTGGGCTAGCCATCAGAGTCCTGTCTCATCACTGGTAGTGGGCTAGCCATCAGAGTCCTGTCTCATCAGCATGGTAGTGGGCTAGCCATCAGAGTCCTGTCTCATCACTGTAGTGGTCTAGCCATCAGAGTCCTGTCTCATCAGCATGGTAGTGGGCTAGCCATCAGAGTCCTGTCTCATCAGCATGGTGGGCTAGCCATCAGAGTCCTGTCTCATCAGCATGGTAGTGGGCTAGCCATCAGAGTCCTGTCTCATCAGCATGGTAGTGGTCTAGCCATCAGAGTCCTGTCTCATCAGCATGGTAGTGGGCTAGCCATCAGAGTCCTGTCTCATCAGCATGGTAGTGGGCTAGCCATCAGAGTCCTGTCTCATCAGCATGGCTGTGGGCTAGCCATCAGAGTCCTGTCTCATCAGCATGGTAGTGGGCTAGCCATCAGAGTCCTGTCTCATCAGCATGTTAGTGGGCTAGCCATCAGAGTCCTGTCTCATCAGCATGGCTGTGGGCTAGCCATCAGAGTCCTGTCTCATCACTGTAGTGGGCTAGCCATCAGAGTCCTGTCCCATCAGCATGGTAGTGGTCTAGCCATCAGAGTCCTGTCTCATCACTGTAGTGGTCTAGCCATCAGATTCCTGTCACATCACTGTAGTGGGCTAGCCATCAGAGTCCTGTGTCCTCAGAATTGGCAGTGGTCTAGCCATCAGAGACTGACTCATCAGCATGGTAGTGGGCTAGCCATCAGAGTCCTGACTCATCAGCATGGCAGTGTGCTAGCCATCAGAGTCCTGTCTCATCAGCATGGTAGTGGTCTAGCCATCAGAGTCCTGTCTCATCAGCATGGTAGTGGGCTAGCCATCAGAGTCCTGTCTCATCAGCATGGCAGTGGGCTAGCCATCAGAGTCCTGTCTCATCAGCATGGTAGTGGGCTAGCCATCAGAGTCCTGTCTCATCAGCATGGTAGTGGGCTAGCCATCAGAGTCCTGTCTCATCAGCATGGTAGTGGGCTAGCCATCAGAGTCCTGTCTCATCAGCATGGTAGTGGGCTAGCCATCAGAGTCCTGTCTCATCAGCATGGTAGTGGGCTAGCCATCAGAGTCCTGTCTCATCAGCATGGCAGTGGGCTAGCCATCAGAGTCCTGTCTCATCAGCATGGTAGTGGGCTAGCCATCAGAGTCCTGTCTCATCACTGTAGTGGGCTAGCCATCAGAGTCCTGTCTCATCAGCATGGTAGTGGGCTAGCCATCAGAGTCCTGACTCATCAGCATGGTAGTGGGCTAGCCATCAGAGTCCTGTCTCATCAGCATGGTAGTGGGCTAGCCATCAGAGTCCTGTCTCATCACTGTAGTGGTCTAGCCATCAGAGTCCTGTCTCATCAGCATGGTAGTGGGCTAGCCATCAGAGTCCTGTCTCATCCGCATGGCCGTGGGCTAGCCATCAGAGTCCTGTCTCATCAGCATGGTAGTGGGCTAGCCATCAGAGTCCTGTCTCATCAGCATGGCAGTGGTCTAGCCATCAGAGTCCTGTCTCATCAGCATAGTAGTGGTCTAGCCATCAGAGTCCTGTCTCATCAGCATAGTAGTGGGCTAGCCATCAGAGTCCTGTCTCATCAGCATGGTAGTGGGCTAGCCATCAGAGTCCTGTCTCATCAGCATGGTAGTGGGCTAGCCATCAGAGTCCTGTCTCATCAGCATGGTAGTGGGCTAGCCATCAGAGTCCTGTCTCATCAGCATGGTAGTGGGCTAGCCATCAGAGTCCTGTCTCATCAGCATGGTAGTGGGCTAGCCATCAGAGTCCTGACTCATCAGCATGGTAGTGGGCTAGCCATCAGATTCCTGACTCATCAGCATGGTAGTGGTCTAGCCATCAGAGTCCTGACTCATCAGTGTAGTGGACTAGACATCAGAGTCCTGTCTCATCAGCATGGTTGTGGGCTAGCCATCAGAGTCCTGTCTCATCAGCATGGTAGTGGGCTAGCCATCAGAGTCCTGTCTCATCAGCATGGTAGTGGGCTAGCCATCAGAGTCCTGTCTCATCAGCATGGTAGTGGGCTAGCCATCAGAGTCCTGTCTCATCAGCATGGTAGTGGTCTAGCCATCAGAGTCCTGACTCATCAGCATGGTCGTGGGCTAGCCATCAGAGTCCTGTCTCATCACTGTAGTGGTCTAGCCATCAGAGTCCTGTCTCATCAGCATGGTAGTGGTCTAGCCATCCTCATCATGGCAGCCATGGTCCTGTCTCAGTGGTAGCTAGCCATCAGAGTCCTGTCTCATCCGCATGGCCGTGGGCTAGCCATCAGAGTCCTGTCTCATCAGCATGGTAGTGGTCTAGCCATCAGAGTCCTGTCTCATCAGGTAGTGGGCTAGCCATCAGAGTCCTGTCTCATCAGCATGGTAGTGGGCTAGCCATCAGAGTCCTGTCTCATCAGCATGGTAGTGGGCTAGCCATCAGAGTCCTGTCTCATCAGCATGTAGTGGGCTAGCCATCAGAGTCCTGTCTCATCACATGTAGTGGGCTAGCCATCAGAGTCCTGTCTCATCACAGTTTTCAGTCCTGTCTCATCACTGTAGTGGGCTAGCCATCAGAGTCCTGTCTCATCACTGTAGTGGGCTAGCCATCAGAGTCCTGTCTCATCAGCATGGTAGTGGGCTAGCCATCAGAGTCCTGTCTCATCACTGTAGTGGGCTAGCCATCAGAGTCCTGTCTCATCACTGTAGTGGGCTAGCCATCAGAGTCCTGTGTCCTCAGCATCAGTGGTCAGCCATGAGTCCTGACTCATCAGGGCTGGGCTAGCCATCAGAGTCCTGTCTCATCAGCATGGTAGTGGGCTAGCCATCAGAGTCCTGTCTCATCAGCATGGTAGTGGGCTAGCCATCAGAGTCCTGTCTCATCAGCATGGTAGTGGGCTAGCCATCAGAGTCCTGTCTCATCAGCATGGTAGTGGGCTAGCCATCAGAGTCCTGTCTCATCAGCATGGTAGTGGGCTAGCCATCAGAGTCCTGTCTCATCAGCATGGTAGTGGGCTAGCCATCAGAGTCCTGTCTCATCAGCATGGTAGTGGGCTAGCCATCAGAGTCCTGTCTCATCAGCATGGTAGTGGGCTAGCCATCAGAGTCCTGTCTCATCAGCATGGTAGTGGGCTAGCCATCAGAGTCCTGTCTCATCAGCATGGTAGTGGGCTAGCCATCAGAGTCCTGTCTCATCAGCATGGTAGTGGGCTAGCCATCAGAGTCCTGTCTCATCAGCTGGTAGTGGGCTAGCCATCAGAGTCCTGTCTCATCAGCATGGTAGTGGGCTAGCCATCAGAGTCCTGTCTCATCACGGTAGTGGGCTAGCCATCAGGTCCTGTCTCATCAGGGTAGTGGGCTAGCCATCAGAGTCCTGTCTCATCAGCATGGTAGTGGGCTAGCCATCAGAGTCCTGTCTCATCAGCATGGTAGTGGGCTAGCCATCAGAGTCCTGTCTCATCAGCATGGTAGTGGGCTAGCCATCAGAGTCCTGTCTCATCACTGTAGTGGTCTAGCCATCAGAGTCCTGTCTCATCAGCATGGTAGTGGTCTAGCCATCCTCTCTCATCAGCATGGCCGTGGGCTAGCCATCAGAGTCCTGTCTCATCAGCATGGTAGTGGTCTAGCCATCAGAGTCCTGTCTCATCCGCATGGCCGTGGGCTAGCCATCAGAGTCCTGTCTCATCAGCATGGTAGTGGTCTAGCCATCAGATTCCTGTCTCATCACGGTAGTGGTCTAGCCATCAGAGTCCTGTCTCATCAGCATGTTAGTGGGCTAGCCATCAGAGTCCTGTCTCATCAGCATGGCTGTGGGCTAGCCATCAGAGTCCTGTCTCATCACTGTAGTGGGCTAGCCATCAGAGTCCTGTCTCATCACTGTAGTGGTCTAGCCATCACAGTTTTGTCTCATCACTGTAGTGGTCTAGCCATCAGAGTCCTGTCTCATCACTGTAGTGGGCTAACCATCAGAGTCCTGTCCCATCAGCATGGTAGTGGTCTAGCCATCAGAGTCCTGTCTCATCACTGTAGTGGTCTAGCCATCAGATTCCTGTCACATCACTGTAGTGGGCTAGCCATCAGAGTCCTGTGTCCTCAGAATGGCAGTGGTCTAGCCATCAGAGTCCTGACTCATCAGCATGGCAGTGGGCTAGCCATCAGAGTCCTGTCTCATCAGCATGGTAGTGGGCTAGCCATCAGAGTCCTGTCTCATCAGCATGGTAGTGGGCTAGCCATCAGAGTCCTGTCTCATCAGCATGGTAGTGGGCTAGCCATCAGAGTCCTGTCTCATCAGCATGGTAGTGGGCTAGCCATCAGAGTCCTGTCTCATCAGCATGGTAGTGGGCTAGCCATCAGAGTCCTGTCTCATCAGCATGGTAGTGGGCTAGCCATCAGAGTCCTGTCTCATCAGCATGGTAGTGGGCTAGCCATCAGAGTCCTGTCTCATCAGCATGGTAGTGGGCTAGCCATCAGAGTCCTGTCTCATCAGCATGGTAGTGGGCTAGCCATCAGAGTCCTGTCTCATCAGCATGGTAGTGGGCTAGCCATCAGAGTCCTGTCTCATCAGCATGGTAGTGGGCTAGCCATCAGAGTCCTGTCTCATCAGCATGGTAGTGGGCTAGCCATCAGAGTCCTGTCTCATCAGCATGGTAGTGGGCTAGCCATCAGAGTCCTGTCTCATCAGCATGGTAGTGGGCTAGCCATCAGAGTCCTGTCTCATCAGCATGGTAGTGGGCTAGCCATCAGAGTCCTGTCTCATCAGCATGGTAGTGGGCTAGCCATCAGAGTCCTGTCTCATCAGCATGGTAGTGGGCTAGCCATCAGAGTCCTGTCTCATCACATGTAGTGGTCTAGCCATCAGAGTCCTGTCTCATCAGCATGGTAGTGGTCTAGCCATCAGAGTCCTGTCTCATCAGCATGGCCGTGGGCTAGCCATCAGAGTCCTGTCTCATCAGCATGGTAGTGGTCTAGCCATCAGAGTCCTGTCTCATCAGCATGGCCGTGGGCTAGCCATCAGAGTCCTGTCTCATCAGCATGGTAGTGGTCTAGCCATCAGATTCCTGTCTCATCACGGTAGTGGTCTAGCCATCAGAGTCCTGTCTCATCAGCATGTTAGTGGGCTAGCCATCAGAGTCCTGTCTCATCAGCATGGCTGTGGGCTAGCATCAGAGTCCTGTCTCATCACTGTGTGGGCTAGCCATCAGAGTCCTGTCTCATCACTGTAGTGGTCTAGCCATCAGAGTTTTGTCTCATCACTGTAGTGGTCTAGCCATCAGAGTCCTGTCTCATCACTGTAGTGGGCTATCAGAGTCCTGTCCCATCAGGGTAGTGGTCTAGCCATCAGAGTCCTGTCTCATCACTGTAGTGGTCTAGCCATCAGATTCCTGTCACATCACTGTAGTGGGCTAGCCATCAGAGTCCTGTGCCAGAATCAGTGGTCCTGAGTCCTGACTCATCAGCATGGTAGTGGGCTAGCCATCAGAGTCCTGTCTCATCAGCATGGTAGTGGGCTAGCCATCAGAGTCCTGTCTCATCAGCATGGTAGTGGGCTAGCCATCAGAGTCCTGTCTCATCAGCATGGTAGTGGGCTAGCCATCAGAGTCCTGTCTCATCAGCATGGTAGTGGGCTAGCCATCAGAGTCCTGTCTCATCAGCATGGTAGTGGGCTAGCCATCAGAGTCCTGTCTCATCAGCATGGCCGTGGGCTAGCCATCAGAGTCCTGTCTCATCAGCATGTAGTGGGCTAGCCATCAGAGTCCTGTCTCATCAGCATGGCTGTGGGCTGCCATCAGAGTCCTGTCTCATCACATGGTAGTGGGCTAGCCATCAGAGTCCTGTCTCATCAGCATGTAGTGGGCTAGCCATCAGAGTCCTGTCTCATCAGCATGGTAGTGGGCTAGCCATCAGAGTCCTGTCTCATCACTGGTAGTGGGCTAGCCATCAGAGTCCTGTCTCATCACTGTAGTGGGCTAGCCATCAGAGTCCTGTGTCCTCAGAATTGGCAGTGGTCTAGCCATCAGAGACTGACTCATCAGCATGGTAGTGGGCTAGCCATCAGAGTCCTGACTCATCAGCATGGCAGTGGGCTAGCCATCAGAGTCCTGTCTCATCACTGTAGTGGTCTAGCCATCAGAGTCCTGTCTCATCACTGTAGTGGGCTAACCATCAGAGTCCTGTCCCATCAGCATGGTAGTGGTCTAGCCATCAGAGTCCTGTCTCATCACTGTAGTGGTCTAGCCATCAGATTCCTGTCACATCACTGTAGTGGGCTAGCCATCAGAGTCCTGTGTCCTCAGAATTGGCAGTGGTCTAGCCATCAGAGTCCTGACTCATCAGCATGGTAGTGGGCTAGCCATCAGAGTCCTGTCTCATCAGCATGGTAGTGGGCTAGCCATCAGAGTCCTGTCTCATCAGCATGGTAGTGGGCTAGCCATCAGAGTCCTGTCTCATCAGCATGGTAGTGGGCTAGCCATCAGAGTCCTGTCTCATCAGCATGGTAGTGGGCTAGCCATCAGAGTCCTGTCTCATCAGCATGGTAGTGGGCTAGCCATCAGAGTCCTGTCTCATCAGCATGGTAGTGGGCTAGCCATCAGAGTCCTGTCTCATCACTGAGTGGGCTCCATCAGAGTCCTGTCTCATCAGCATGGTAGTGGGCTAGCCATCAGAGTCCTGTCTCATCAGCATGGTAGTGGGCTAGCCATCAGAGTCCTGTCTCATCAGCATGGTAGTGGGCTAGCCATCAGAGTCCTGTCTCATCAGCATGGTAGTGGGCTAGCCATCAGAGTCCTGTCTCATCAGCATGGTAGTGGGCTAGCCATCAGAGTCCTGTCTCATCAGCATGGTCGTGGGCTAGCCATCAGAGTCCTGTCTCATCAGCATGGTAGTGGTCTAGCCATCAGAGTCCTGTCTCATCAGCATGGCCGTGGGCTAGCCATCAGAGTCCTGTCTCATCAGCATGGTAGTGGGCTAGCCATCAGAGTCCTGTCTCATCAGCATGGTAGTGGGCTAGCCATCAGAGTCCTGACTCATCAGTGTGGTAGTGGACTAGACATCAGAGTCCTGACTCATCAGTGTAGTGGGCTAGCCATCAGAGTCCTGACTCATCAGCATGGTAGTGGGCTAGCCATCAGAGTCCTGACTCATCAGCATGGTAGTGGTCTAGCCATCAGAGTCCTGTCTCATCAGCATGGTAGTGGGCTAGCCATCAGAGTCCTGTCTCATCAGCATGGTAGTGGGCTAGCCATCAGAGTCCTGTCTCATCAGCATGGTAGTGGGCTAGCCATCAGAGTCCTGTCTCATCACATGGTAGTGGGCTAGCCATCAGAGTCCTGTCTCATCAGCATGGTAGTGGGCTAGCCATCAGAGTCCTGTCTCATCAGCATGGTAGTGGGCTAGCCATCAGAGTCCTGTCTCATCAGCATGGCCGTGGGCTAGCCATCAGAGTCCTGTCTCATCAGCATGGTAGTGGGCTAGCCATCAGAGTCCTGTCTCATCAGCATGGCCGTGGGCTAGCCATCAGAGTCCTGTCTCATCAGCATGTAGTGGGCTAGCCATCAGAGTCCTGTCTCATCACTGTAGTGGGCTAGCCATCAGAGTCCTGTCTCATCAGCATGGTAGTGGGCTAGCCATCAGAGTCCTGTCTCATCAGCATGGTAGTGGGCTAGCCATCAGAGTCCTGTCTCATCAGCATGGTAGTGGGCTAGCCATCAGAGTCCTGTCTCATCAGCTGTAGTGGGGCTAGCCATCAGAGTCCTGTCTCATCAGCATGGTAGTGGGCTAGCCATCAGAGTCCTGTCTCATCAGCATGGTAGTGGGCTAGCCATCAGAGTCCTGTCTCATCAGCATGGTAGTGGGCTAGCCATCAGAGTCCTGTCTCATCAGCATGGTAGTGGGCTAGCCATCAGAGTCCTGTCTCATCAGCATGGTAGTGGGCTAGCCATCAGAGTCCTGTCTCATCAGCATGGTAGTGGGCTAGCCATCAGAGTCCTGTCTCATCACATGGTAGTGGGCTAGCCATCAGAGTCCTGTCTCATCAGCATGGTTGTGGGCTAGCCATCAGAGTCCTGTCTCATCACGGTAGTGGGCTAGCCATCAGAGTCCTGTCTCATCAGCATGGTAGTGGGCTAGCCATCAGAGTCCTGTCTCATCAGCATGGTAGTGGGCTAGCCATCAGAGTCCTGTCTCATCAGCATGGTAGTGGTCTAGCCATCAGAGTCCTGACTCATCAGCATGGTCGTGGGCTAGCCATCAGAGTCCTGTCTCATCACTGTAGTGGTCTAGCCATCAGAGTCCTGTCTCATCAGCATGGTAGTGGTCTAGCCATCCTCTCTCATCCGCATGGCCGTGGGCTAGCCATCAGAGTCCTGTCTCATCAGCATGGTAGTGGTCTCCATCAGAGTCCTGTCTCATCCGCATGGCCGTGGGCTAGCCATCAGAGTCCTGTCTCATCAGCATGGTAGTGGTCTAGCCATCAGATTCCTGTCTCATCACGGTAGTGGTCTAGCCATCAGAGTCCTGTCTCATCAGCATGTTAGTGGGCTAGCCATCAGAGTCCTGTCTCATCAGCATGGCTGTGGTCTAGCCATCAGAGTCCTGTCTCATCACTGTAGTGGGCTAGCCATCAGAGTCCTGTCTCATCACTGTAGTGGTCTAGCCATCAGAGTTTTGTCTCATCACTGTAGTGGTCTAGCCATCAGAGTCCTGTCTCATCACTGTAGTGGGCTAACCATCAGAGTCCTGTCCCATCAGCATGGTAGTGGTCTAGCCATCAGAGTCCTGTCTCATCACTGTAGTGGTCTAGCCATCAGATTCCTGTCACATCACTGTAGTGGGCTAGCCATCAGAGTCCTGTGTCCTCAGAATTGGCAGTGGTCTAGCCATCAGAGTCCTGACTCATCCGCATGGCCGTGGGCTAGCCATCAGAGTCCTGTCTCATCAGCATGTTAGTGGGCTAGCCATCAGAGTCCTGTCTCATCAGCATGGCTGTGGGCTAGCCATCAGAGTCCTGTCTCATCACTGTAGTGGGCTAGCCATCAGAGTCCTGTCTCATCAGCATGGTAGTGGGCTAGCCATCAGAGTCCTGTCTCATCAGCATGGTAGTGGGCTAGCCATCAGAGTCCTGTCTCATCAGCATGGTAGTGGGCTAGCCATCAGAGTCCTGTCTCATCAGCATGGTAGTGGGCTAGCCATCAGAGTCCTGTCTCATCAGCATGGTAGTGGGCTAGCCATCAGAGTCCTGTCTCATCACTGTAGTGGGCTAGCCATCAGAGTCCTGTCTCATCACTGTAGTGGGCTAGCCATCAGAGTCCTGTCTCATCAGCATGGTAGTGGGCTAGCCATCAGAGTCCTGTCTCATCACATGTAGTGGGCTAGCCATCAGAGTCCTGTCACATCACTGTAGTGGGCTAGCCATCAGAGTCCTGTGTCCTCATCAGCATGGCATGGTGTGGGCTAGCCATCAGAGTCCTGTCTCATCACTGGCAGTGGTCTAGCCATGGTCCTGTCTCATCACTGGTAGTGGGCTAGCCATCAGAGTCCTGTCTCATCAGCATGGTAGTGGGCTAGCCATCAGAGTCCTGTCTCATCAGCATGGTAGTGGGCTAGCCATCAGAGTCCTGTCTCATCAGCATGGTAGTGGGCTAGCCATCAGAGTCCTGTCTCATCAGCATGGTAGTGGGCTAGCCATCAGAGTCCTGTCTCATCAGCATGGTAGTGGGCTAGCCATCAGAGTCCTGTCTCATCAGCATGGTAGTGGGCTAGCCATCAGAGTCCTGTCTCATCAGCATGGTAGTGGGCTAGCCATCAGAGTCCTGTCTCATCAGCATGGTAGTGGGCTAGCCATCAGAGTCCTGTCTCATCAGCATGGTAGTGGGCTAGCCATCAGAGTCCTGTCTCATCAGCATGGTAGTGGGCTAGCCATCAGAGTCCTGTCTCATCAGCATGGTAGTGGGCTAGCCATCAGAGTCCTGTCTCATCACTGTAGTGGGCTAGCCATCAGAGTCCTGTCTCATCAGCATGGTAGTGGGCTAGCCATCAGAGTCCTGTCTCATCAGCCATCAGAGTCCTGTGGGTAGTGGGCTAGCCATCAGAGTCCTGTCTCATCAGCATGGTAGTGGGCTAGCCATCAGAGTCCTGTCTCATCAGCATGGTCCTGGGCTAGCCATCAGAGTCCTGTCTCATCACATGTAGTGGGCTAGCCATCAGAGTCCTGTCTCATCAGCATGGTAGTGGTCTAGCCATCAGAGTCCTGTCTCATCCGCATGGCTGGGCTAGCCATCAGAGTCCTGTCTCATCAGCATGGTAGTGGGCTAGCCATCAGAGTCCTGTCTCATCAGCATGGTAGTGGGCTAGCCATCAGAGTCCTGTCTCATCAGCATGGTAGTGGGCTAGCCATCAGAGTCCTGTCTCATCAGCATGGCCGTGGGCTAGCCATCAGAGTCCTGTCTCATCAGCATGGTAGTGGGCTAGCCATCAGAGTCCTGTCTCATCACTGTAGTGGGCTAGCCATCAGAGTCCTGTCTCATCAGCATGGTAGTGGGCTAGCCATCAGAGTCCTGTCTCATCAGCATGGTAGTGGGCTAGCCATCAGAGTCCTGTCTCATCAGCATGGTAGTGGGCATCAGAGTCCTGTCTCATCAGCTGGTGGTCTAGCCATCAGAGTCCTGTCTCATCAGCATGGTAGTGGGCTAGCCATCAGAGTCCTGTCTCATCAGCATGGTAGTGGGCTAGCCATCAGAGTCCTGTCTCATCAGCATGGTAGTGGGCTAGCCATCAGAGTCCTGTCTCATCAGCATGGTAGTGGGCTAGCCATCAGAGTCCTGACTCATCAGCATGGTAGTGGGCTAGCCATCAGATTCCTGACTCATCAGCATGGTAGTGGGCTAGCCATCAGAGTCCTGTCTCATCACTGTAGTGGGCTAGCCATCAGAGTCCTGTCTCATCAGCATGGTTGTGGGCTAGCCATCAGAGTCCTGTCTCATCACGGTAGTGGGCTAGCCATCAGAGTCCTGTCTCATCAGCATGGTAGTGGGCTAGCCATCAGAGTCCTGTCTCATCAGCATGGTAGTGGGCTAGCCATCAGAGTCCTGTCTCATCAGCATGGTAGTGGTCTAGCCATCAGAGTCCTGACTCATCAGCATGGTCGTGGGCTAGCCATCAGAGTCCTGTCTCATCACTGTAGTGGTCTAGCCATCAGAGTCCTGTCTCATCAGCATGGTAGTGGTCTAGCCATCCTCTCTCATCCGCATGGCCGTGGGCTAGCCATCAGAGTCCTGTCTCATCAGCATGGTAGTGGTCTAGCCATCAGAGTCCTGTCTCATCCGCATGGCTGGGCTAGCCATCAGAGTCCTGTCTCATCAGCATGGTAGTGGTCTAGCCATCAGATTCCTGTCTCATCACGGTAGTGGTCTAGCCATCAGAGTCCTGTCTCATCAGCATGTTAGTGGGCTAGCCATCAGAGTCCTGTCTCATCAGCATGGCTGTGGGCTAGCCATCAGAGTCCTGTCTCATCACTGTAGTGGGCTAGCCATCAGAGTCCTGTCTCATCACTGTCTAGCCATCACAGTTTTGTCTCATCACTGTAGTGGTCTAGCCATCAGAGTCCTGTCTCATCACTGTAGTGGGCTAACCATCAGAGTCCTGTCCCATCAGCATGGTAGTGGTCTAGCCATCAGAGTCCTGTTTCATCACTGTAGTGGTCTAGCCATCAGATTCCTGTCACATCACTGTAGTGGGCTAGCCATCAGAGTCCTGTGTCCTCAGAATTGGCAGTGGTCTAGCCATCAGAGTCCTGTCTCATCAGCATGGTAGTGGGCTCGCCATCAGAGTCCTGTCTCATCAGCATGGCAGTGGGCTAGCCATCAGAGTCCTGTCTCATCAGCATGGTAGTGGGCTAGCCATCAGAGTCCTGTCTCATCAGCATGGCAGTGGGCTAGCCATCAGAGTCCTGTCTCATCAGCATGGTAGTGGGCTAGCCATCAGAGTCCTGTCTCATCAGCATGGTAGTGGGCTAGCCATCAGAGTCCTGTCTCATCAGCATGGCCGTGGGCTAGCCATCAGAGTCCTGTCTCATCAGCATGGTAGTGGGCTAGCCATCAGAGTCCTGTCTCATCAGCATGGCTGTGGGCTAGCCATCAGAGTCCTGTCTCATCACATGTAGTGGGCTAGCCATCAGTGGTAGTGGGCTAGCCATCAGAGTCCTGTCTCATCAGCATGGTAGTGGTCTAGCCATCAGAGTCCTGTCTCATCACTGTAGTGGGCTAGCCATCAGAGTCCTGTCTCATCACATGTAGTGGGCTAGCCATCAGAGTCCTGTCTCATCAGGCAGTGGTCTAGTCAGGTCTATCAGCATGGTAGTGGGCATCAGAGTCCTGTCTCATCAGCATGGCAGTGGGCTAGCCATCAGAGTCTGTCTCATCACTGTAGTGGTCTAGCCATCAGAGTCCTGTCTCATCACTGTAGTGGGCTAACCATCAGAGTCCTGTCCCATCAGCATGGTAGTGGTCTAGCCATCAGAGTCCTGTCTCATCACTGTAGTGGTCTAGCCATCAGATTCCTGTCACATCACTGTAGTGGGCTAGCCATCAGAGTCCTGTGTCATCAGAATGGCAGTGGTCTAGCCATCAGAGTCCTGACTCATCAGCATGGTAGTGGGCTAGCCATCAGAGTCCTGTCTCATCAGCATGGTAGTGGGCTAGCCATCAGAGTCCTGTCTCATCAGCATGGTAGTGGGCTAGCCATCAGAGTCCTGTCTCATCAGCATGGTAGTGGGCTAGCCATCAGAGTCCTGTCTCATCAGCATGGTAGTGGGCTAGCCATCAGAGTCCTGTCTCATCAGCATGGTAGTGGGCTAGCCATCAGAGTCCTGTCTCATCAGCATGGTAGTGGGCTAGCCATCAGAGTCCTGTCTCATCAGCATGGTAGTGGGCTAGCCATCAGAGTCCTGTCTCATCAGCATGGTAGTGGGCTAGCCATCAGAGTCCTGTCTCATCAGCATGGTAGTGGGCTAGCCATCAGAGTCCTGTCTCATCAGCATGGTAGTGGGCTAGCCATCAGAGTCCTGTCTCATCAGCATGGTAGTGGGCTAGCCATCAGAGTCCTGTCTCATCAGCATGGTAGTGGGCTAGCCATCAGAGTCCTGTCTCATCAGCATGGTAGTGGGCTAGCCATCAGAGTCCTGTCTCATCAGCATGGTAGTGGGCTAGCCATCAGAGTCCTGTCTCATCAGCATGGTAGTGGGCTAGCCATCAGAGTCCTGTCTCATCAGCATGGTAGTGGGCTAGCCATCAGAGTCCTGTCTCATCAGCATGGTAGTGGGCTAGCCATCAGAGTCCTGTCTCATCAGCATGGTAGTGGGCTAGCCATCAGAGTCCTGTCTCATCAGCATGGTAGTGGGCTAGCCATCAGAGTCCTGTCTCATCACTGTAATGGTCTAGCCATCAGAGTCCTGTCTCATCAGCATGGTAGTGGGCTAGCCATCAGAGTCCTGTCTCATCAGCATGGTAGTGGGCTAGCCATCAGAGTCCTGTCTCATCAGCATGGTAGTGGGCTAGCCATCAGAGTCCTGTCTCATCAGCATGGTAGTGGGCTAGCCATCAGAGTCCTGTCTCATCAGCATGGTAGTGGGCTAGCCATCAGAGTCCTGTCTCATCAGCATGGTAGTGGGCTAGCCATCAGAGTCCTGTCTCATCACGGTAGTGGGCTAGCCATCAGAGTCCTGTCTCATCAGCATGGTAGTGGGCTAGCCATCAGAGTCCTGTCTCATCAGCATGGTAGTGGGCTAGCCATCAGAGTCCTGTCTCATCAGCATGGTAGTGGGCTAGCCATCAGAGTCCTGTCTCATCAGCATGGTAGTGGTCTAGCCATCAGAGTCCTGTCTCATCAGCATGGCCGTGGGCTAGCCATCAGAGTCCTGTCTCATCAGCATGGTAGTGGGCTAGCCATCAGAGTCCTGTCTCATCACTGTAGTGGGCTAGCCATCAGAGTCCTGTCCCATCAGCATGGTAGTGGTCTAGCCATCAGAGTCCTGTCTCATCAATGTAGTGGTCTAGCCATCAGATTCCTGTCACATCAGCATAGTAGTGGTCTAGCCATCAGAGTCCTGTCTCATCAGCATAGTAGTGGGCTAGCCATCAGAGTCCTGACTCATCAGCATGGCAGTGGGCTAGCCATCAGAGTCCTGTCTCATCAGCATGGTAGTGGGCTAGCCATCAGAGTCCTGTCTCATCAGCATGGTAGTGGGCTAGCCATCAGAGTCCTGTCTCATCAGCATGGCAGTGGGCTAGCCATCAGAGTCCTGTCTCATCAGCATGGTAGTGGGCTAGCCATCAGAGTCCTGTCTCATCAGCATGGTAGTGGGCTAGCCATCAGAGTCCTGTCTCATCAGCATGGTAGTGGGCTAGCCATCAGAGTCCTGTCTCATCAGCATGGTAGTGGGCTAGCCATCAGAGTCCTGTCTCATCAGCATGGTAGTGGGCTAGCCATCAGAGTCCTGTCTCATCAGCATGGTAGTGGGCTAGCCATCAGAGTCCTGTCTCATCAGCATGGTAGTGGGCTAGCCATCAGAGTCCTGTCTCATCAGCATGGTAGTGGGCTAGCCATCAGAGTCCTGTCTCATCAGCATGGTAGTGGGCTAGCCATCAGAGTCCTGTCTCATCAGCATGGTAGTGGGCTAGCCATCAGAGTCCTGTCTCATCAGCATGGTAGTGGGCTAGCCATCAGAGTCCTGTCTCATCAGCATGGTAGTGGGCTAGCCATCAGAGTCCTGTCTCATCACTGTAGTGGTCTAGCCATCAGAGTCCTGTCTCATCAGCATGGTAGTGGGCTAGCCATCAGAGTCCTGTCTCATCAGCATGGTAGTGGGCTAGCCATCAGAGTCCTGTCTCATCAGCATGGTAGTGGGCTAGCCATCAGAGTCCTGTCTCATCAGCATGGTAGTGGGCTAGCCATCAGAGTCCTGTCTCATCAGCATGTAGTGGGCTAGCCATCAGAGTCCTGTCTCATCAGCATGGTAGTGGGCTAGCCATCAGAGTCCTGTCTCATCAGCATGGTAGTGGGCTAGCCATCAGAGTCCTGTCTCATCAGCATGGTAGTGGGCTAGCCATCAGAGTCCTGTCTCATCACTGTAGTGGGCTAGCCATCAGAGTCCTGTCTCATCAGCATGGTAATGGGCTAGCCATCAGAGTCCTGTCTCATCCGCATGGCCGTGGGCTAGCCATCAGAGTCCTGTCTCATCAGCATGGTAGTGGTCTAGCCATCAGAGTCCTGTCTCATCACTGTAGTGGGCTAGCCATCAGAGTCCTGTCTCATCAGCATGGTAGTGGGCTAGCCATCAGAGTCCTGTCTCATCAGCATGGTAGTGGGCTAGCCATCAGAGTCCTGTCTCATCAGCATGGTAGTGGGCTAGCCATCAGAGTCCTGTCTCATCAGCATGGTAGTGGGCTAGCCATCAGAGTCCTGTCTCATCCCCATGGCCGTGGGCTAGCCATCAGAGTCCTGTCTCATCAGCATGGTAGTGGGCTAGCCATCAGAGTCCTGTCTCATCAGCATGGTAGTGGGCTAGCCATCAGAGTCCTGTCTCATCAGCATGGCAGTGGGCTAGCCATCAGAGTCCTGTCTCATCAGCATGGTAGTGGTCTAGCCATCAGAGTCCTGTCTCATCAGCATAGTAGTGGGCTAGCCATCAGAGTCCTGTCTCATCAGCATGGTAGTGGTCTAGCCATCAGAGTCCTGACTCATCAGCATGGTAGGGGTCTAGCCATCAGAGTCCTGTCTCATCAGCATGTTAGTGGGCTAGCCATCAGAGTCCTGTCTCATCACTGTAGTGGGCTAGCCATCAGAGTCCTGTCTCATCAGCATGGTAGTGGTCTAGCCATCAGAGTCCTGACTCATCAGCATGGTAGTGGTCTAGCCATCAGAGTCCTGTCTCATCCGCATGGCCAGTGGGCTAGCCATCAGAGTCCTGTCTCATCAGCATGGTAGTGGTCTAGCCATCAGAGTCCTGTCTCATCCGCATGGCCGTGGGCTAGCCATCAGAGTCCTGTCTCATCAGCATGGTAGTGGTCTAGCCATCAGAGTCCTGTCTCATCCGCATGGCCGTGGGCTAGCCATCAGAGTCCTGTCTCATCAGCATGTTAGTGGGCTAGCCATCAGAGTCCTGTCTCATCAGCATGGCTGTGGGCTAGCCATCAGAGTCCTGTCTCATCACTGTAGTGGGCTAGCCATCAGAGTCCTGTCTCATCACTGTAGTGGTCTAGCCATCAGAGTTTTGTCTCATCACTGTAGTGGTCTAGCCATCAGAGTCCTGTCTCATCACTGTAGTGGGCTAACCATCAGAGTCCTGTCCCATCAGCATGGTAGTGGTCTAGCCATCAGAGTCCTGTCTCATCACTGTAGTGGTCTAGCCATCAGATTCCTGTCACATCACTGTAGTGGGCTAGCCATCAGAGTCCTGTGTCCTCAGATGGCAGTGGTCTAGCCATCAGAGTCCTGTCTCATCAGCATGGTAGTGGGCTAGCCATCAGAGTCCTGACTCATCAGCATGGCAGTGTGCTAGCCATCAGAGTCCTGTCTCATCAGCATGGTAGTGGGCTAGCCATCAGAGTCCTGTCTCATCAGCATGGTAGTGGGCTAGCCATCAGAGTCCTGTCTCATCAGCATGTTAGTGGGCTAGCCATCAGAGTCCTGTCTCATCACTGTAGTGGGCTAGCCATCAGAGTCCTGTCTCATCAGCATGGTAGTGGTCTAGCCATCAGAGTCCTGTCTCATCAGCATGGTAGTGGTCTAGCCATCAGAGTCCTGTCTCATCACATGGCCAGTGGGCTAGCCATCAGAGTCCTGTCTCATCAGCATGGTAGTGGGCTAGCCATCAGAGTCCTGTCTCATCAGCATGGCCGTGGGCTAGCCATCAGAGTCCTGTCTCATCAGCATGGTAGTGGTCTAGCCATCAGAGTCCTGTCTCATCATGGCCGTGGGCTAGCCATCAGAGTCCTGTCTCATCAGCATGTTAGTGGGCTAGCCATCAGAGTCCTGTCTCATCAGCATGGCTGTGGGCTAGCCATCAGAGTCCTGTCTCATCACTGTAGTGGGCTAGCCATCAGAGTCCTGTCTCATCACTGTAGTGGTCTAGCCATCAGAGTTTTGTCTCATCACTGTAGTGGTCTAGCCATCAGAGTCCTGTCTCATCACTGTAGTGGGCTAGCCATCAGAGTCCTGTCCCATCAGCATGGTAGTGGTCTAGCCATCAGAGTCCTGTCTCATCACTGTAGTGGTCTAGCCATCAGATTCCTGTCAGTAGTGGGCTAGCCATCAGAGTCCTGTGTCCTCAGAATTGGCAGTGGTCTAGCCATCAGAGACTGACTCATCAGCATGGTAGTGGGCTAGCCATCAGAGTCCTGACTCATCAGCATGGCAGTGGGCTAGCCATCAGAGTCCTGTCTCATCAGCATGGTAGTGGTCTAGCCATCAGAGTCCTGTCTCATCAGCATGGTAGTGGGCTAGCCATCAGAGTCCTGTCTCATCAGCATGGCAGTGGGCTAGCCATCAGAGTCCTGTCTCATCAGCATGGTAGTGGGCTAGCCATCAGAGTCCTGTCTCATGGTAGCATGGTAGTGGGCTAGCCATCAGAGTCCTGTCTCATCAGCATGGCAGTGGGCTAGCCATCAGAGTCCTGTCTCATCAGCATGGTAGTGGGCTAGCCATCAGAGTCCTGTCTCATCAGCATGGTAGTGGGCTAGCCATCAGAGTCCTGTCTCATCAGCATGGTAGTGGGCTAGCCATCAGAGTCCTGTCTCATCACTGTAGTGGTCTAGCCATCAGGTCCTGTCTCATCAGCATGGTAGTGGGCTAGCCATCAGAGTCCTGTCTCATCAGCATGGCCGTGGGCTAGCCATCAGAGTCCTGTCTCATCAGCATGGTAGTGGGCTAGCCATCAGAGTCCTGTCTCATCAGCATGGTAGTGGGCTAGCCATCAGAGTCCTGTCTCATCAGCATGGCAGTGGTAGCCATCAGAGTCCTGTCTCATCAGCATGGTAGTGGGCTAGCCATCAGAGTCCTGTCTCATCAGCATGGTAGTGGGCTAGCCATCAGAGTCCTGTCTCATCAGCATGGTAGTGGGCTAGCCATCAGAGTCCTGTCTCATCAGCATGGTAGTGGGCTAGCCATCAGAGTCCTGTCTCATCAGCATGGTAGTGGGCTAGCCATCAGAGTCCTGTCTCATCAGCATGGTAGTGGGCTAGCCATCAGAGTCCTGTCTCATCAGCATGGTAGTGGGCTAGCCATCAGAGTCCTGTCTCATCAGCATGGTAGTGGGCTAGCCATCAGAGTCCTGTCTCATCACATGGTAGTGGGCTAGCCATCAGAGTCCTGTCTCATCAGCATGGTTGTGGGCTAGCCATCAGAGTCCTGTCTCATCAGCATGGTAGTGGGCTAGCCATCAGAGTCCTGTCTCATCAGCATGGTAGTGGGCTAGCCATCAGAGTCCTGTCTCATCAGCATGTTAGTGGGCTAGCCATCAGAGTCCTGTCTCATCAGCATGGCTGTGGGCTAGCCATCAGAGTCCTGTCTCATCACTGTAGTGGGCTAGCCATCAGAGTCCTGTCTCATCACTGTAGTGGTCTAGCCATCAGAGTTCTGTCTCATCACTGTAGTGGTCTAGCCATCAGAGTCCTGTCTCATCACTGTAGTGGGCTAACCATCAGAGTCCTGTCCCATCAGCATGGTAGTGGTCTAGCCATCAGAGTCCTGTCTCATCACTGTAGTGGTCTAGCCATCAGATTCCTGTCACATCACTGTAGTGGGCTAGCCATCAGAGTCCTGTGTCCTCAGAATTGGCAGTGGTCTAGCCATCAGAGACTGACTCATCAGCATGGTAGTGGGCTAGCCATCAGAGTCCTGACTCATCAGCATGGCAGTGGGCTAGCCATCAGAGTCCTGTCTCATCAGCATGGTAGTGGTCTAGCCATCAGAGTCCTGTCTCATCAGCATGGTAGTGGGCTCGCCATCAGAGTCCTGTCTCATCAGCATGGCAGTGGGCTAGCCATCAGAGTCCTGTCTCATCAGCATGGTAGTGGGCTAGCCATCAGAGTCCTGTCTCATCAGCATGGTAGTGGGCTAGCCATCAGAGTCCTGTCTCATCAGCATGGTAGTGGGCTAGCCATCAGAGTCCTGTCTCATCAGCATGGTAGTGGGCTAGCCATCAGAGTCCTGTCTCATCAGCATGGTAGTGGGCTAGCCATCAGAGTCCTGTCTCATCAGCATGGTAGTGGGCTAGCCATCAGAGTCCTGTCTCATCAGCATGGTAGTGGGCTAGCCATCAGAGTCCTGTCTCATCACTATGGTAGTGGGCTAGCCATCAGAGTCCTGTCTCATCAGCATGGTAGTGGGCTAGCCATCAGAGTCCTGACTCATCAGCATGGTAGTGGGCTAGCCATCAGAGTCCTGTCTCATCAGCATGGTAGTGGGCTAGCCATCAGATCACTGTCCTGTCTCATCAGCATGGTAGTGGGCTAGCCATCAGAGTCCTGCCTCATCCACATGGCCGTGGGCTAGCCATCAGAGTCCTGTCTCATCAGCATGGTAGTGGGCTAGCCATCAGAGTCCTGTCTCATCAGCATGGCAGTGGGCTAGCCATCAGAGTCCTGTCTCATCAGCATGGTAGTGGTCTAGCATGAGTCCTGTCATCAGCATAGTAGTGGGCTAGCCATCAGAGTCCTGTCTCATCAGCATGGTAGTGGGCTAGCCATCAGAGTCCTGTCTCATCAGCATGGTAGTGGTCTAGCCATCAGAGTCCTGTCTCATCAGCATGGTAGTGGGCTAGCCATCAGAGTCCTGTCTCATCAGCAGTGGGCATGGCAGTGGGCTAGCCATCAGAGTCCTGTCTCATCAGCATGTAGTGGGCTAGCCATCAGAGTCCTGTCTCATCAGCATGGTAGTGGGCTAGCCATCAGAGTCCTGTCTCATCAGCATGGCAGTGGGCTAGCCATCAGAGTCCTGTCTCATCAGCATGGTAGTGGGCTAGCCATCAGAGTCCTGTCTCATCAGCATGGCAGTGGGCTAGCCATCAGAGTCCTGTCTCATCAGCATGGTAGTGGTCTAGCCATCAGAGTCCTGTCTCATCAGCATGGCCATGGGCTAGCCATCAGAGTCCTGTCTCATCAGCATGGCAGTGGGCCTCAGTCCTGTCTCATCAGCATGGTAGTGGGCTAGCCATCAGAGTCCTGTCTCATCAGCATGGTAGTGGGCTAGCATGGTCCTGTGGGTAGTGGGCTAGCCATCAGATTCCTGACTCATCAGCATGGTAGTGGGCTAGCCATCAGAGTCCTGTCTCATCACTGTAGTGGGCTAGCCATCAGAGTCCTGTCTCATCAGCATGGTTGTGGGCTAGCCATCAGGTCTGTCTCAGCCATCAGAGTCCTGTCTCATCAGCATGGTAGTGGGCTAGCCATCAGAGTCCTGTCTCATCAGCATGTTAGTGGGCTAGCCATCAGAGTCCTGTCTCATCAGCATGGCTGTGGTCTAGCCATCAGAGTCCTGTCTCATCACTGTAGTGGGCTAGCCATCAGAGTCCTGTCTCATCACTGTAGTGGTCTAGCCATCAGAGTCCTGTCTCATCACTGTAGTGGGCTAGCCATCAGAGTCCTGTCTCATCACTGTAGTGGTCTAGCCATCAGATTCCTGTCACATCACTGTAGTGGGCTAGCCATCAGAGTCCTGTCTCATCACTGTAGTGGTCTAGCCATCAGATTCCTGTCACATCACTGTTGTGGGCTAGCCATCAGAGTCCTGTGTCCTCAGAATTGGCAATGGGCTAGTCATCAGAGCCCTGTCTCCTCAGAATTGGCAGTGGTCTAGCCATCAGAGTCCTGACTCATCACTGTAGTGGGCTAGCCATCAGAGTCCTGTCTCATCACTGTAGTGGTCTAGCCATCAGAGTCCTGTGTCATCACTGTAGTGGTCTAGCCATCAGATTCCTGTCTCATCACGGTAGTGGTCTAGCCATCAGATTCCTGACTCATCAGCATGGTAGTGGGCTAGCCATCAGAGTCCTGACTCATCAGCATGGTAGTGGTCTAGCCATCAGAGTCCTGACTCATCAGAATGGTAGTGGGCTAGCCATCAGATTCCTGACTCATCAGCATGGTAGTGGTCTAGCCATCAGAGTCCTGTCTCATCCGCATGGCCGTGGGCTAGCCATCAGAGTCCTGTCTCATCAGCATGTTAGTGGGCTAGCCATCAGAGTCCTGTCTCATCAGCATGGCTGTGGGCTAGCCATCAGAGTCCTGTCTCATCACTGTAGTGGGCTAGCCATCAGAGTCCTGTCTCATCACTGTAGTGGTCTAGCCATCAGAGTTTTGTCTCATCACTGTAGTGGTCTCAGAGTCCTGTCTCATCACTGTAGTGGGCTAACCATCAGAGTCCTGTCCCATCAGCATGGTAGTGGTCTAGCCATCAGAGTCCTGTCTCATCACTGTAGTGGTCTAGCCATCAGATTCCTGTCACATCACTGTAGTGGGCTAGCCATCAGAGTCCTGTGTCCTCAGAATTGGCAGTGGTCTAGCCATCAGAGTCCTGACTCATCAGCATGGCAGTGGGCTAGCCATCAGAGTCCTGTCTCATCAGCATGGTAGTGGTCTAGCCATCAGAGTCCTGTCTCATCAGCATGGTAGTGGGCTAGCCATCAGAGTCCTGTCTCATCAGCATGGCAGTGGGCTAGCCATCAGAGTCCTGTCTCATCAGCATGGTAGTGGGCTAGCCATCAGAGTCCTGTCTCATCAGCATGGCCGTGGGCTAGCCATCAGAGTCCTGTCTCATCAGCATGGTAGTGGTCTAGCCATCAGAGTCCTGTCTCATCACATGGCCATGGGCTAGCCATCAGAGTCCTGTCTCATCAGCATGGTAGTGGTCTAGCCATCAGATTCCTGTCTCATCCGCATGGCCGTGGGCTAGCCATCAGAGTCCTGTGTCATCAGCATGGTAGTGGTCTAGCCATCAGAGTCCTGTCTCATTCGCATGGCCGTGGGCTAGCCATCAGAGTCCTGTCTCATCAGCATGTTAGTGGGCTAGCCATCAGAGTCCTGTCTCATCAGCATGGCTGTGGGCTAGCCATCAGAGTCCTGTCTCATCACTGTAGTGGGCTAGCCATCAGAGTCCTGTCTCATCACTGTAGTGGTCTAGCCATCAGAGTCCTGTCTCATCACTGTAGTGGTCTAGCCATCAGAGTCCTGTCTCATCACTGTAGTGGGCTAACCATCAGAGTCCTGTCCCATCAGCATGGTAGTGGTCTAGCCATCAGAGTCCTGTCTCATCACTGTAGTGGTCTAGCCATCAGATTCCTGTCACATCACTGTAGTGGGCTAGCCATCAGAGTCCTGTGTCCTCAGAATTGGCAGTGGGCTAGTCATCAGAGTCCTGTCTCCACAGAATTGGCAGTGGTCTAGCCATCAGAGTCCTGACTCATCACTGTAGTTGGCTAGCCATCAGAGTCCTGTCTCATCACTGTAGTGGTCTAGCCATCAGAGTCCTGTGTCATCACTGTAGTGGTCTAGCCATCAGATTCCTGTCTCATCACGGTAGTGGTCTAGCCATCAGAGTCCTGTCTCATCACTGTAATAGGCCACAATGAGGGCGACTGCTCTGACATTTAAAAAATGTAATAATGTTTTTCAAACAGGTCCAGTGCAGCAGGTAAACATTTAGAGAAGACCCCTTGAAAAGGACTTTCTGAACCCAAGTTCTGAACATAACAATTAACCTGACCACAATCCTCCTCCTCCCCTCCTCTCCTCCTCTCCTCCTCCTCTCCTCTCCTCTCCTCCTCTCCTCTCCTCTCCATTCATCTCCTCCTCCTCCTCTCCTCTCCATTCATCTCCTCCTCCTCCTCTCTTCTCCTTTCCTCTCCTCCTCTCCATGCCTCCCTGCTCCTCTCCATTCCTCTCCTTTCATTTCATTTCCTCTCCTCTCCATTCCTCCTCTCCTCTCCATTCCTCTCCTCTCCATTCCTCTCCATTCCTCTCCTCTCCATTCCTCTCCTTTCAATTCCTCTCCTCTCCATTCCTCTCCTCATTCTCTCCATTCCTTTCTTTCCTCCTCTCCATTCCTCCACTCCTCTCCATTCCTCTCCTTTCATTTCATTTCCTCTCCTCTCCATTCCTCCTCTCCATTCCTCTCCATTCCTCTCCTCTCCATTCCTCTCCATTCCTCTCCTCTCCATTCCTCTCCTTCCATTCCTCTCCAATCCTCTCCATTCCTCTCCATTCCCACTCCTCTCCATTCCTCTCCTTTCATTCCTTCCTCTCCATTCTCTCCATTCCCTCTCCTCTCCATTCTCTCTCCATTCCTCTCCATTCCTCTCCTCTCCATTCCTCTCCTCTCCATTCCTCTCCATTCCTCCTCCTCTCCATTCCTCTCCTTTCATTTCATTTCCTCTCCTCTCCATTCCTTTCCTCTCCAGCCCTCTCCATTCCTCTCCTTTCATTTCATTTCCTCTTCTCTCCATTCCTCCTCTCCTCTCCATACCTCCCCATTCCTCTCCATTCCTCTCCTCTCCATTCCTCTCCTCTCCATTCCTCTCCATTCCATTCCTCTCCATTCCTCTCCTTTCATTTCATTTCCTCTCCTCTCCATTCCCCCTCTCCTCTCCAATCCTCTCCATTCCTTTCCTTTCATTTCATTTCCTCTCCTCTTCCATTCCTCTCTCCTCTCCATTCCTCTCCATTCCTCTCCTCTCCAATCCTCTCCATTCCTCTCCTTTCCATTCCTCCCTCTCCATTCCTCTCCTTTCATTTCTTTCCTCTCCTCTCCATTCCTCTCTCTCCATTCCTCTCCATTCCTCTCCTCTCCATTCCTCTCCATTCATCTCCTTTCATTTCATTTCCTCTCCTCTCCATTCCTCCTCTCCTCTCCATTCCTCTCCATTCTCTCCTTTCATTTCATTTCCTCTCATTCCTCCATTTCCATTCCTCTCCATTCCTCCTCCTCTCCTCTTCATTCCTCTCCATTCCTCTCCTCTCCATTCCTCTCCATTCCTCTCCTTTCATTTCATTTCCTCTCCTCTCCATTCCTCTCCATTCATTTAATTTCCATTCTCTCTCCTCTCCATTCCTCTCCATTCCTCTCCTCTCCACTCCTTTTCATTACTCTCCTTTCATTTCATTTCCTCTCCTCTCCATTCCTCCTCTCCTCTCCATTCCTCTCCTCTCCATTCCTCTCCATTCCTCTCATTTCATTTCCTCTCCTCTCCATTCCTCCTCTCCTCTTCATTCCTCTCCATTCCTCTCCACTCCTCTCCATTCCTCTCCTTTCATTTCATTTCGTCTCCTCTCCATTCCATTCCTCTCCTTTCATTTAATTTCCTCTTCTCCTCCTCTCCATTCCTCTCCATTCCTCTCCATTCCTCTCCACTCCTCTCCATTCCTCTTCCTTCATTTCATTTCCTCTCCTTCCATTCCTCCATTCCTCTCCATTCCTCTCCTCTCCATTCCTCCACTCCTTCCATTCCTCTCCATTCCTCTCCTCTCCATTCCTCCATTCCTCTCCTCTCCATTCCTCTCCATTCCTCTCCTCTCCATTCCCCTCCCCCTCCTCTCATCTCCTCTCCATTCCTCTCCTCTCCTCTCCATCCCTCTCCTCAACAATAGAACGGTAGATTTTCTAGACCAGGGTTCACTACTCAGCTCTACAGACCAGTATTGTTGTCAATACCATTTTCAGTTCAGACAAACTATTATGTATTCATTGCATTATGAATTTGATTGTCTACTTTAGTGCCTATGTCATATTGTTAGTTTGCATTAATTAAACTATCGGACCATGATTGAAGCGAAAAGCTCTGTGTGTGTTTGTGTGAAAGGGTTCCGAGGCAGGAGGTTAAGACATCACCATCAACTAATACTACCTAATTACACACACACACACAAACACGCTTATACAGCCTGTAATTGCAGACACGCGGCGCTAACACTGTATGGAAGCAATTTCACAACGCAAACACTGTGTGTGTGTGTGTGTGTGTGTAGGGGGTCTACATCTGGATTCCAGTATTATTCAGTCTATTATTGCGGTCAGGTCTTGAAGAGCACGCACACAATTAGGGTCCAGTGCTCAGGGTTGGTCGGGGCTAGTCGGGGTTGGTCGGGGCTGGTCGAGGTTGGTCAGGGCTGGTCGGGGTTGGTCGGGGTTGGTCAGGGCTGGTCGGGGTTGGTCGGGGTTGGTCAGGGCTGGTCGGGGTTGGTCAGGGCTGGTCGGGATTGGTCGGGGTTGGTCAGGGCTGGTCGGGATTGGTCGGGGTTGGTTGGTCAGGGTTGGTCGGGGCTGGTCGGGGTTGATCGGGTTTGGTCGGGGCGGGTTTGGTCAGGGCTGGTCGGGGCTAGGTCGGGCTGGTTGGGGCTGGTGGTTGTTCAGTGTGTGTGTGTGTGTGTGTGTGTGTGTGTGTGTGTGTGTGTGTGTGTGTGTGTGTGTGTGTGTGTGTGTGTGTGTGTGTGTGTGTGTGTGTGTGTGTGTGTTTGTGTGTAGGCTCAGGGCTAGCAGTAGCTTCTGGCCAATAGCAATAAACCCAGAAGCTGGATGGAGAGAGAAATAATTAGAGATTATCATCACCATCACCACACTCTCTGCTACCACTCACAGCTGTGCACTAGGCTATAGGGTCCCACTTTAAATGAAGAGCAGCTCATAAAGCCTTCATAAATGCCTTACAAATCATCTATAACTCCATGTCATACTTCTTAAAGGGTCAACTGTGTGACATAACCACCAATGTCAAATATGACATAAACCTGTGCTTTATAAAGGATGGCATAAGCACCGCTTAATAAAGGCGTTATAAATCATATTACATTGAGGCTTCACAAAAAAAAATGTAAACCCTGTCATGCATCCTGGTGGAGCATTGCAAAGCCAGGATAGTGGGTTCAAATCCCGGGACCACCCATACGCAGAAATGTATTCACGCATGTCAGTCAATTTGGAGAAGTGTCTGCTACATCGTACATATTATGTTAACTTTCACTAAAACATTTCTAGGATGGCCCAACGTCTTTCCCTCTTGGGAGCATAGTCAATATTGAACATGACCTCAACTTCCCCCACAATGCTGTTCTGCAGGACATGACCTCAACTTCCCCCACAATGCTGTTCTGCAGGACATGACCACAACCTTCCCTCAAAATGCTGTTCTGCAGGATATGACCTGAACCTTCCCCCACAATAATGTTCTGCAGGATATGACCTCAACCTTCCCTCAAAATGCTGTTCTGCAGGATATGACCTCAACCGTCCCCCACAATGCTGTTCTGCAGGACATGACCTCAACCTTCCCCCACACTGCTGTTCTGCAGGATGTGACCTCAACCTTTCCCCACAAAGCTGTTCTGCAGGATATGACCTCAACCTTCCCCCACAATGCTGTTCTGCAGGATATGACCTCAACCTTCCCTCAAAATGCTGTTCTGCAGGATATGACCTCAACCTTCCCCCACAACGCTGTTCTGCAGGACATGACCTCAACCTTCCCCCACAATGCTGTTCTGCAGGATGTGACCTCAACCTTTCCCCACAATGCTGTTCTGCAGGATATGACCTCAACCTTCCCCCACAATGCTGTTCTGCAGGATATGACCTCAACCTTCCCCTACAATGCTGTTCTGCAGGACATGACCTCAACCTTCCCCCACAATGTTGTTCTGCAGGATATGACCTCAACCTTCCCCCACAATGCTGTTCTGCAGGATATGACCTCAACCTTCCCCTACAATGCTGTTCTGCAGGACATGACCTCAACCTTCCCCCACAATGTTGTTCTGCAGGATAACACAACACTCTAATGTAATTACAAACGTTGGGTTGTATGTTGTGGTTTCTAATACAATCTAATGCTGCATGATGAGACTAATGATGATTTGAAAACAGTTGCATGAAAGATATGAGCTCTGCTTTGTTTCTTGCGCAGGCTGTACACACTACATCAGTCTCTCATTCACAATTTTGACAAGCACTTGATAATGCCTCAGTATGGTAATGCCTCAGTATGGTAATGCCTCAGTATGGTAATGCCTCGGTATGGTAATGCCTCAGTATGTCAATGCCTCGGTATGGTAATGCCCCAGTATGGCAACGCCTCTGCATGGTAATGCCTCGGTATGGTAATGTCTCAGTATGGTAATGTCTTGGTATGGTAATGCCTCGGTATGGTAATGCCTCAGTATGGCAATGCCTCGGTATGGTGATACCTCCGTATGGTAATGCCTCGTTATGGTAATGCCTCGGTACGGCAATGCCTCGGTATGGTGATGCCTCAGTACGGTAATGCCTCAGTATGGTAATGCCTCAGCATGGTAATGCCTCGGTATGGCAATGCCTCAGTATGGTAATGCCTTGTTATAGTAATGCCTCAGTACGGTAATGTCCCGGTATGGTGATGCCTTGGTATGGTAATGCCCCAGTATGGCAATGCTGTAGTATGGCAATGCCGTTACATAAATATATTTTTTTAAATAATCAAATTTATTTATAGCCCTTTGTACATCAGCTGATATCTCAAAGTGCTGTACAGAAACCCAGCCTAAAACCCCAAACAGCAAGCAATGCAGGTGTAGAAGCACGGTGGCTAGGAAAAACTCCCTAGAAAGGCCAAAACCTAGGAAGAAACCTAGAGAGGAACCAGGCTATGTGGGGTGGCCAGTCCTCTCCTGGCTGTGACGGGTGGAGATTATAACAGAACATGGCCAAGATGTTCAAATGTTCATAAATGACCAGCATGGTCGAATAATAATAAGGCAGAACAGTTGAAACTGGAGCAGCAGCACGGCCAGGTGGACTGTGGACAGCAAGGAGTCATCATGTCAGGTAGTCCTGGGGCATGGTCCTAGGGCTCAGGTCCTCCAAGAGAGAGAAAGAAAGAGAAAAGGAGAGAATTAGAGAACGCACACTTAGATTCACACAGGACACCGAATAGGACAGGAGAAGTACTCCAGATATAACAAACTGACCCTAGCCCCCCGACACATAAACTACTGCAGCATAAATACTGGAGGCTGAGACAGGAGGGGTCAGGAGACACTGTGGCCCCATCCGAGGCCCCATCCAAACAGGAAGGATATAACCCCACCCACTTTGCCAAAGCACAGCCCCCACACCACTAGAGGGATATCTACAACCACCAACTTACCATCCTGAGACAAGGCTGAGTATAGCCCACAAAGATCTCCGCCATGGCACAACCCAAGGGGGGGGCGCCAACCCAGACAGGATGACCACATCAGTGAATCAACCCACTCAGGTGACGCACCCCTTCCAGGGACGGCATGAGAGAGCTCCAGTAAGCCAGTGACTCAGCCCCTGTAAATAAGGTTAGAGGCAGAGAATCCCACTGGAAAGAGGGGAACCGGCCAGGCAGAGACAGCAAGGGCGGTTCGTTGCTCCAGAGCCTTTCCGTTCACCTTCCCGCTCCTGGGCCAGACTACACTCAATCATATGACCCACTGAAGAGATGAGTCTTCAGTAAAGACTTAAAGGTTGAGACCGAGTTTGCGTCTCTGACATGGGTAGGCAGACCGTTCCATAAAAATGGAGCTCTATAGGAGAAAGCCCTGCCTCCAGCTGTTTGCTTAGAAATTCTAGGGACAATTAGGAGGCCTGCGTCTTGTGACCATAGCGTACGTGTAGGTATGTACGGCAGGACCAAATCAGAGAGATAGGTAGGAGCAAGCCCATGTATTGCTTTGTAGGTTAGCAGTAAAACCTTGAAATCAGCCCTTGCTTTGACAGGAAGCCAGTGTAGAGAGGCTAGCACTGGAGTAATATGATCAAATTTTTGGGTTCTAGTCAGGATTCTAGCAGCCGTATTTAGCACCAACTGAAGTTTATTTAGTGCTTTATCCGGGTAGCCGGAAAGTAGAGCATTGCAGTAGTCTAACCTAGAAGTGACAAAAGCATGGATTAATTTTTCTGCATCATTTTTGGACAGAAAGTTTCTGATTTTTGCAATGTTACGTAGATGGAAAAAAGCTGTCCTTGAAATGGTCATCTGGCTCATTACTTAAAGCAGGTTTTTTTAGTGGTTGTATTAATTTGGGATCTATCGCATCCACAACTGCAATGGACTATGTTTGGAATATTTATTTCTCACACAGAATAGAATAGGTCAACTTTTGTACTATGAGGAATAGTAGATTGACATAGGCTAGTTCATTTGCTGTTCGTTTGGCCTTGTCACGCCCTGGTCTTAGTATTTTGTGTTTTCTTTATTACTTTGGTAAGGCCAGGGTGTGACATGGGTTAATTATGTGGTGCATTTTGTCTTGGGGTTTTTGTAGGTATTGGGATTGTGGTATAGTGGGGTTATCTAGAAAAGTCTATGGTTGCCTGAAGTGGTTCTCAATCAGAGGCAGGTGTTTATCGTTGTCTCTGATTGGGAACCATATTTAGGCAGCCATATTCTTTAGGTCTCTTGTGGGTGATTGTTCCTGTCTCTGTGTTTGTTTGCACCAGATAGGCTGTTTAGGTTTTCACGTTATGTTTGTTGTTTTGTATTGTTCGTGTTTTCATCGTTATTAAAGATGTATACAAATAACCACGCTGCATTTTGGTCCGATCCTACACCTCATCTTCAGAGGAAGAGGAGAAAGAAAACCGTAACAGAATCCCCCACCACAACAGGACCAAGTGGCGTGGTGACGGGCAGCGGCAGCAGGAGCAGCGAAATCCAGATTTCTGGACATGGGAGGAGATATTGGATGGGCTCAGCCTGGAGAATATTGCCGCCAATGGCGTAAAGTTCCGGAGCTGGTGCACGGAATGAGAACCAGTACCGGGAGAATCCATGACTGTCCCCCCTACTGCCCCCATCTTCATCCATCCGGATCTGACCCGTCAGTTTGTGGTTGAGGTTGACTCTTCTGATGTAGGAGTGGGGGCTGTCCTTTCCCAACGATCCATCAAGGACCAAAAGATTAATCCCTGTGCCTTCATGTTAAATCGTCTCAACTCTGCGGAAAGGAACTATGACGTTGGGAACCGGGTACTACTGGTGGTTAAGATGACTTTGAAGAAGTGGAGGCACTGGCTGGAAGTGGCGGAAAATCAATTTTTGGTGTGGACGGACCACAATAATTTCAAATACCTCCGCACTGCCAAACACCTTAACTCAAGCCCGTTAGGCCCTGTTGTTCACCAGGTTCACCATCTCTTACCGCCCAGGATCCAAAAAATGAAGTGACGCCCTCTCGCGCCTGTACAGTACCGCTGCCACAGCCTCTGAATCTGAATCTGAGATCAACCTCCTTGCCTTATGTCTGGCGGCTTCAGTTTTCTGGGGTATTGAGGCCCAGGTCTGCAAGGCACAAAGTTCCCAGCCAGACACTGGGGGAGGGGGGGCGGAAGGCTAACCCGAATGTTTGTTCCTGATTCGGCCCGGACTCAGGTTCTGGAATGGGCTCACTCCTCGAGGCTTCCTTGTCATCCTGGTGTCCGTCATACCCTGGCTTTCCTCCGACAATGCTTCTGGGGGCCTACCATGGCTCCTGATGTCTCGGCCTTCATCGAGCGTGCATGGTGTGTGCGGGCAAGCTACGCGGCAAGCTCCGTCTGGCCTCTTTCAGCTACTCCCTGTTCCACATCGCCATTGGTCCCATATATCCCTGGATTTAGTCATTGGGTTTTCACCGTCAGATGGCAACACCATCCTGATGGTGGTGGATAGATTCTCCAAAACCGCCCATTTTATCTCCCCAAGTTACCTTGGCACGTCTTCCGAATCCATGGACTCCCGTTCGACATCGTCTCTGATCAGCGTCCTCAGTTCTCGTCCTGCTTCTGGAAGGCGTTCTGCACCTTTATCGGGTCGTTGGCCAGCCTTTTCTCCGGGTTTCATTCCAGCGGCCAGTCGGAGCGAGCCAATCAAGACATGGAAACGACATCTCGTCTCTATTAACCTCTCTGAGATAGTCGTGCTCCACCTGGCCAAAAGCCAGGGAAAATGCAGAGCGCCAAATTCAAATCAATTACTATAAAAATCAAACTTTCATCAAATCAGCCAACATGTCAGATTTCAAAAAGGCTTTTCGGCAAAAGCAAACGATGCTATTATCTGAGGATAGCACCTCCGTAAACAAAGAGAGAAAAGCATATTTCAACCCTGCAGGCGCGACACAGAATGCAGAAATAAAAATATAATTCATGCCTTACCTTTGACGAGCTTCTTTTGTTGCCACTCCAATATGTCCCATAAACATCACAAATGGTCCTTTTGTTCAATTCAATCCATCAACATATATCCCAAATGTCCATTTATTTGGCGCGTTTGATCCAGAAAAACACAGGTTCCAACTTGCAATTGACATCCAGTGGAAGCGATAGGAACTGCAAGAAGGTCCCTTAGTAATCTGGAATCCCAATGAAAATCAATTGAAAAGAGAGTGACCTCAAAATAAAATCTGAATGGTTTGTCCTCGGGGTTTCGCCTGCTAAATAAGTTCTGTTATACTCACATTATACTCTACTAATAATATGCATATCTTATATTCTGGGGATGAGTAGCAGGCAGTTGAACTTGGGCATGCATTTCATCCCGATGTGAAAATACTGCCCCCTGTCACCAATAAATTAATCCCACCACCTGGAGCCAGCAAATGGTCTGGATGGAGTATGCTAGGAACACTCTTCCCTGCTCAGCCACTTGACTCTCCCCCTTCGAGTGCTCCATGGGGTATCAGCCAACGCTCTTCCTGGAGCAAGAAGCAGAGGTCAACATACCCTCAGCCCAGATGTTGGCGTACCTGGAAAAGACCTCAGCTGTCACGCCCTGATCTGTTTCACCTATCGTTGTGCTCGTCTCCACCCACCTTCAGGTGTCACCCATTTTCCCCATCATTCCCAGGGTATTTATTCCTGTGCTCTCTGTTTGTCTGTTGCCAGTTCGTCTTTTCTTGTCAACCAAGTCAACCAGCGTGTTTTTCCGTGCTCCTGCTTTTTACAAGTCTCTGTTTTTTTTTGTCCTCCTGGTTCTGACCTTTGCCTGCCCTGACACTGAGCCCACCTACCTGACCATTCAGCCTGCCCTGACCTCAAGCCTGCCACTCTGTACCTCCTGGACTCTGACCTGGTTTATGATATTTTGCCTGTCCACAACCTGTCCCTTGCCTGCCCCTTGTTCTAAAATAAATATCAGAGACTTCAACCATCTGCATCTGGGTCTCGCCCTGTATCATTATAGATGAATTGTTCAGCAGTCTCATGGCTTGGGGGTAGGAGCTGTTGAGGAGCCTTTTGGTCCTAGGCTCTGGTACCACTTGCCGTGCGGTAGCAGAGAAAACAGTCTATGACTTGGGTGACTAGAGTCTCTGACAATGTTATGGGCTTTCCTCTGACACCGCATATTATATAGGTCCTGGATGGCAGGAAGCTTGGCCAAAGTGATGAACTGGGCCATACGCACTTCCCTCTGTAGCGCCTTACAGTCAGATGCTGAGCAGTTGCCATACCAGGCGGTGATGTAACCGGTCAGGATGCTCTCTATGGTGCAGCTGTAAAACCTTTTGACGATCTGAGGACCAATGCCAAATCTTTTCAGTCTCCTGAGTGGGAAAAGGTTTTGTTGTGTCCTTTTCACGACTGTCTTGGTGTGTTTGTACCACGATAGTTTGTTGGTGATGTGGACACCAAAGAACTTGAAACTCTCGACCCGCTCCACTACAGCCCCGTTGATGTTAATGGGGGCCTGTTCGGCCCACCTTTTCCTGTAGTCCACGATCAGCTCCTTTGTCACCTCCTCCCTATAGGCTGTCTCATCGTTGTCAGTGATCAGGCCTACCACTTCCTCATCTTATGAGGTGCTGTTGACTGGGAGGGCCTGTGACAGGGTGAATTAATAGAAAAGTGGTAAAGGACAAAGTCTTTTGATAATGACTCTGTATCTGCTTGGCTGAGTAATTAACCTACTAGTTTATCAAACCAGGTATTTTTTTTATACAACTTTTCACATAACACACATTACCGTTGTTCTCAGCTGTCATTAGTTACCACAGCCACAAAGTCATAAACCCTGACTATATCTAAAATGTACAGTATCTTCTTAAAAGGGGATTTTAAACCTAAACTTACCCTAACCTTAACCACACTGGTAACCTTATGCCTAACCTTAACCATACCAGTAACCTTATGCCTAACCTTAACCACACTGGTAACCTTATGCCTAACCTTAACCTTAAATTAAGACATAGCGAATTTTGACTTTGTGACTGTGGTAACTAGTGGAAACCTTACTTCTATGCTTTACAGATGCAGACTGACTGTTGCTCCAGATTAGCTTCAGGACGGTGATGCCATTATGGTTTGTTGCTGCTAGTCCACTGTATTAGTCAGACTCAGACACGAGGTAGCTACCACCATACCTGCAGCCATTATTTAGTTTTGCCCTAGATCATACAGAACATACTGGAATGGGCTATGAACTCATTAGCAAATCCAACTTGTAGGCTAACGTTATCTAGTTAGCTAGCTTAAAGTTAGCTAGCCTGTAGCTAGTTAGCCTGCAGCATTGGCATTATCAAATGGTAACATAACATAACCAGCAGTATCTAGAAAAGACACAGTAAACTTGTATGAGCTACAACCTAACTACGTTGTAATGAGGTAGCTAGCCAGCAATTGATGCTAACGTTAGATTTTAAAAAATGAGCTATGCTGCATCGCTACATAACGTTAGCTAGCCTGCCTCGCTTTATCAAGAGATGGCTACCGATATAACCAGCAATAATGTAAGCTAATGTCGTTAGCTAAGTTATACCAGAGATGTCCTTATATTCCAATATGTCTGGTATACTCACCACCACCAGCACACCAAGCTAGTGTTACTGGTGTAGACTTGGGGACCGTCACTTGCACTCATTCTGCATACTCGGGTCCGTCGGCAGGGCAAACCCATAGCGCTTTGTCTGTACAGGGCCTCTGTGATCCTTTGAACCTGTTGGGGAAGAAACTACGGAGCCCCATTCAACGAAGGGAAACGAAAGTGGGGCGAAAAAAGGGGGGGACATGATTTGTTGGCGTAATTGTAATCCCAAACCCAACCTTCATTTCCTCGTTGTGATGCATTGAGGTTCCGACCTCGATCCTATTTACACTTTGAGGTCAATTTTGACACTAGAATAACAGTTTGACTCATATTACAGTAATGCCACATAGGCTGTTTTCAAAGGGATTAGTTGCTTTCTAGGGGAGGTCACTCATTACAGTTGAGATTTGTATAATTCAACTTAAAATGACCTGTACTCCTCATTTGGGGGGCAATTGTAACACTGTGTTACAAACTCAACTTATCAGGCAAAAGAAAACCTTATGAGCAAGAGACTGTAATATGGACATTTGAATCAAGTCAATGCCAACATATAGTGGTTATGATACTTTGAATTATTGGACATGAATGTACTTTTCAAGCAGGGAGAGAACCTAAATGGGTGCTGAGTACATTTCATCACTCTGGCTCGCTTCTGTTCAGGTGAAAATCAAGGTGTTACAAAACCAAGGTGTTGCCCCCCCCACACACATTTTCCCTCGAATATGAATTATTATTATTATTAATGAATTCAATCAAATTCAACCTTCATGAATGTTATTCCGAGTTGTTATAAGTTTGTCCTCAGTCTGTTGTAACACTGATGGCGACTCTCTGTTCATATTTCACAGATCCAGGATAAATAAAAGCCAATTATATTTTATATCTTCATTAGAACATTTAGTTTCAATGAATAGAAAGCTGCAGAATAAAGACTTTACCAGGGAAAGAACTGCTCACTGCAACCCTGGATGACCCGGAGAGAGAGGGTGTGTCTGTGTGTGTGTGGGTGGGTGCATGTGTGTGTGTGTGTGTTTCTGTGGGTGGGTGCATACGTGTGTGTGTGAGTGTGTGTGGGTGGGTGTGTGTGCATGTGTGTGTTTAGGTGGGTGGGTGCATCTGTGTGTGTGTGTGTGTGTGTGTGTGGTGTGTGCATGGTGTGTGTGTGTGTGTGTGTGTGTGTGTGTGTGTGTGTGTGTGGTGTGTGTGTGTGCATGGTGTGTGTGTGTGTGTGTGTGTGTGCATGGTGTGTGTGTGTGTGTGTGTGTGTGCATGGTGTGTGTGTCTGTGTGTGCATGGTGTGTGTGTGTGTGTGTGTGTGTGTGTGCATGGTGTGTGTGTGTGTGTGTGCATGGTGTGTGTGTGTGTGTGTGTGTGCATGGTGTGTGTGTGTGTGTGTGTGCATGGTGTGTGTGTGCATGGTGTGTGTGTGTGTGTGTGTGCGTGTGTGTGTGTGTGTGTGTGTGTGTGTGTGTGTGCATGGTGTGTGTGTGTGTGTGTGTGTGTGTGGTGTGTGTGTGTGTGTGTGTGTGCATGGTGTGTGTGTGTGTGTGTGTGTGTGTGTGTGTGTGTGTGTGTGTGTGTGTGTGTGTGTGTGTGTGTGTGTGTGTGTGTGTGTGTGTCGGAAATGCGTGTGTGTGCATGCGTGTGTGGGAGAATGTGTGTGTGTGTGCGTGTGTGTGTGTGTGTGTGTGTGTGTGTGTGTGTGTGTGTGTGTGTGTGTGCGTGTGATGTAGGCATGTTGTGTGGTCCTCCCACTAGGACTCAGGAAACCAGGAATAGGCATGTTGTGTGGTCCTCCCACTAGGACCCAGGACAGTTTATTAGGCATGTTGTGTGGTCCTCCCACTAGGACTCAGGACAGTTTAATAGACATGTTGTGTGGTCCTCCCACTAGGACTCAGGACAGTTTAATAGACATGTTGTGTGGTCCTCCCACTATGACTCAGGACAGTTTAATAGTCATGTTGTGTGGTCCTCCCACTATGACTCAGGACAGTTTAATAGACATGTTGTGTGGTCCTCCCACTAGGACCCAGGACAGTTTATTAGACATGTTGTGTGGTCCTCCCACTAGGACCCAGGACAGTTTATTAGGCATGTTGTGTGGTCCTCCCACTATGACTCAGGACAGTTTAATAGGCATGTTGTGTGGTCCTCCCACTAGGACTTTAAGGACAGTTTAATAGGCATGTTGTGTGGTCCTCCCACTAGACCCAGGACAGTTTAATAGACATGTTGTGTGGTCCTCCCACTTTAGGACCCAGGACAGTTTAATAGGCATGTTGTGTGGTCCTCCCACTATGACTCAGGACAGTTTATTAGACATGTTGTGTGGTCCTCCCACTAGGACCCAGGACAGTTTAATAGACATGTTGTGTGGTCCTCCTACTATGACTCAGGACAGTTTATTAGTCATGTTGTGTGGTCCTCCCACTAGGACTCAGGACAGTTTAATAGGCATGTTGTGTGGTCCTCCTACTATGACTCAGGACAGTTTATTAGTCATGTTGTGTGGTCCTCCCACTAGACTCAGGACAGTTTAATAGACATGTTGTGTGGTCCTCCCACTAGACTCAGGACAGTTTAATAGACATGTTGTGTGGTCCTCCCACTAGGACTCAGGACAGTTTAATAGACATGTTGTGTGGTCCTCCCACTAGACTCAGGACAGTTTAATAGACATGTTGTGTGGTCCTCCCACTATGACTCAGGACAGTTTAATAGACATGTTGTGTGGTCCTCCCACTAGGACCCAGGACAGTTTACTTAGGCATGTTGTGTGGTCCTCCCACTAGGACTCAGGACAGTTTAATAGACATGTTGTGTGGTCCTCCCACTAGACTCAGGACAGTTTAATAGACATGTTGTGTGGTCCTCCCACTAGGACTCAGGACATGTTGTGTGGTCCACTGTTTAATAGACATGTTGTGTGGTCCTCCCACTAGGACTCAGGACAGTTTAATAGACATGTTGTGTGGTCCTCCCACTAGGACTCAGGACTTTAATAGACAGGACTATGACTCAGGACAGTTTAATAGACATGTTGTGTGGTCCTCCCACTAGGACTCCAGGACAGTTTATTAGTCATGTTAACTAGGACATTTAATAGTGTTGTGTGGTCCTCCCACTAGACTCAGGACAGTTTAATAGGCATGTTGTGTGGTCCTCCCACTAGACTCAGGACAGTTTAATAGACATGTTGTGTGGTCCTCCCACTAGACTCAGGACAGTTTAATAGACATGTTGTGTGGTCCTCCCACTAGGACCCAGGACAGTTTATTAGTCATGTTGTGTGGTCCTCCCACTATGATGTGTGTGGTCTCACGACAGTTTAATAGACATGTTGTGTGGTCTCACTATGACAGTTTAATAGACATGTTGTGTGGTCCTCCCACTAGGACTGACTCAGGACAGTTTAATAGGCATGTTGTGTGGTCCTCCCACTAGGACTCAGGACAGTTTAATAGGCATGTGTTGTGTGGTCCTCCCACTATACTCAGGACAGTTTAATAGTGTTGTGTGGTCCTCCCACTATGACTCAGGACAGTTTAATAGGCATGTTGTGTGGTCCTCCCACTAGGACTCAGGACAGTTTAATAGACATGTTGTGTGGTCCTCCCACTAGGACTTTAATAGACATGTTGTGTGGTCCTCCCACTAGGACAGTTTAATAGACATGTTGTGTGGTCCTCCCACTAGACTCAGGACAGTTTAATAGACATGTTGTGTGGTCCTCCCACTAGACTCAGGACAGTTTAATAGACATGTTGTGTGGTCCTCCCACTAGGACATGTTGTGTGGTCCTCCCACTAGGACTCAGGACAGTTTAATAGACATGTTGTGTGGTCCTCCCACTAGGACTCAGGAAACCATGCAGTTTAATAGGCATGTTGTGTGGTCCTCCCACTAGGACTCAGGACAGTTTAATAGACATGTTGTGTGGTCCTCCCACTAGGACCCAGGACAGTTTATTAGTCATGTTGTGTGGTCCTCCCACTAGGACTCAGGACAGTTTAATAGACATGTTGTGTGGTCCTCCCACTAGGACTCAGGACAGTTTAATAGGCATGTTGTGTGGTCCTCCCACTACTCAGGACAGTTTAATAGACAGGACCAGGACAGTTTAATAGGCATGTTGTGTGGTCCTCCCACTAGACTCAGGACAGTTTAATAGACATGTTGTGTGGTCCTCCCACTATGACTCAGGACAGTTTAATAGGCATGTTGTGTGGTCCTCCCACTAGACTCAGGACAGTTTAATAGACATGTTGTGTGGTCCTCCCACTAGACTCAGGACAGTTTAATAGACATGTTGTGTGGTCCTCCCACTAGGACTCAGGACAGTTTACCATGCAGTTTAATAGGCATGTTGTGTGGTCCTCCCACTATGACTCAGGACAGTTTAATAGGCATGTTGTGTGGTCCTCCCACTATGACTCAGGACAGTTTAATAGACATGTTGTGTGGTCCTCCCACTAGACTCAGGACAGTTTAATAGACATGTTGTGTGGTCCTCCCACTAGACTGGACAGTTTAATAGGCATGTTGACTAACCAGGACAGTTTAATAGGCATGTTGTGTGGTCCTCCCACTAGGACTCAGGACAGTTTAATAGACATGTTGTGTGGTCCTCCCACTAGGACTCAGGACAGTTTAATAGGCATGTTGTGTGGTCCTCCCACTAGGACCCAGGACAGTTTATTAGTCATGTTGTGTGGTCCTCCCACTATGACTCACGACAGTTTAATAGACATGTTGTGTGGTCCTCCCACTATGACTCAGGACAGTTTAATAGGCATGTTGTGTGGTCCTCCCACTAGGACTCAGGAAACCATGCAGTTTAATAGGCATGTTGTGTGGTCCTCCCACTATGACTCAGGACAGTTTAATAGACATGTTGTGTGGTCCTCCCACTAGGACCCAGGACAGTTTAATAGGCATGTTGTGTGGTCCTCCCACTAGGACTCAGGACAGTTTAATAGACATGTTGTGTGGTCCTCCCACTAGGACTAGGACAGTGACTCAGGACAGTTTAATAGACATGTTGTGTGGTCCTCCCACTACTATGACTCAGGACAGTTTAATAGTCATGTTGTGTGGTCCTCCCACTATGACTCAGGACAGTTTAATAGATGTTGTGTGGTCATGTTTTAATAGACATGTTGTGGTCCTCCCACTAGACCCAGGACAGTTTAATAGACATGTTGTGTGGTCCTCCCACTAGGACCCAGGACAGTTTATTAGGCATGTTGTGTGGTCCTCCCACTATGACTCAGGAAACCATGCAGTTTAATTGGCATGTTGTGTGGTCCTCCCACTATGACTCAGGAAACCATGCAGTTTAATATGCATGTTGTGTGGTCCTCCCACTAGGACTCAGGACAGTTTATTAGGCATGTTGTGTGGTCCTCCCACTAGGACCCAGGACAGTTTATTAGGCATGTTGTGTGGTCCTCCCACTAGGACCCAGGACAGTTTATTAGGCTACATATGAAATAAGTTATGGTGAACTTCACAGGGTGGATATAGTGCACGGTGATGATCTTAAACTTTTATTCTGGTGAAATGATGATCGATGCTTGGCTGCTATTGTCACGCCCTGACCGTAGAGAGCTGTTTATTCTCTGTTTTGGTTAGGGCGTGACAGTGACTAGGGTGGGTTTTCTAGGTGATTAATTATCTATGTTGGCCTGGTATGGTTCCCAATCAGAGTTAGCTGTTTATCGTTGTCTCTGATTGGGGATCATATTTAGGCAGCCATTTCCCCATTGTGCTTTGTGGCATCTTTATAGTTGCCTGCGAGCACTACATGAGCTTCACGTTTCGATTTGCACTTAATTTTTTTCTTTGAGTTTCACTACCTAATAAAGAGGATGGAACCAGACCTTCATTGTGACAGCCATTTGACAAATTAATATACTTTAGCTCTTTTGTCCATAATCATTTTATCTTGTAGGCTATACCCACACTGTATCTGCCAGCTGTTGGCTGGTGGGCATCTGCAAAGACCAGAGTGGGTGCATTCACTATATAAACACACATTTATTGAAAACGCGATGGGAAAGAAAATGTAACTTGTCTTTTCATTCATGGGAATGTGTGCATTACGTAGGTTGGAGCTAGTAATGCACCCTGCATCACGCAGAGCCTTTTTCATCCGCGACAAGTCCATTTAACGGGAACAACTCTGGTGGGAAAACTTGCATTTAGTTTTTATGCAGATTTTAGAAAATTCGCATGAAAATCTATCGTCAATTGGATTAAAACCTAGCTAGTAATGGCACTTAATTGTTACCCAAAAGGGATTTCATATTGAGAGAGAAACAGCTGCATTTTCGAAACAACAACAATTTCATACATTTGTGCAACTAGCTCCAACCCACTGGGAACAGACGTCAATTCAACGGCTATTTCATACTGGCTCCAACCCACTGGGAACAGACGTCAATTCAACGGCTATTTCATACTGGCTCCAACCCACTGGGAACAGACGTCAATTCAACGGCTATTTCATACTGGCTCCAACCCACTGGGAACAGACGTCAATTCAACGGCTATTTCATACAGGCTCCACGTCATCTTGTTGACATGGAAACACCGTTGATTGAACCAGTGTGTGCCCAGTGGGAAATGCCTTTATTTAATTACAAGGAGTTATTAAATACTTCTCTATGGTGCTGTCTGTGATGTGAACAGCCCCAGGGGTTAGTTACTTTTCTACAGTGTTGTTGGTGAACAGCCCCAGGGGTTATTTACTTTTCTACAGTGTTGTTGGTGAACAGCCCCAGGGGTTATTTACTTTTCTGCATGATATTTCTAGTGTTTCTAGAGTGTTACACACATTTACTAACGCTGGGTAGAGGGAAAACACAACAGAACCTGGAGGATATACCACTTTTTCTCTATGGTCTCTATGGTCTCTATGGTCTCTATAGTCTCTATGGTCGCTATAGTCTCTATAGTCTCTATGGTCTCTATAGTCTCTATAGTCGCTATAGTCTCTATAGTCTCTATAGTCTCTATGGTCGCTATAGTCTCTATGGTCTCTATGGTCTCTATAGTCTCTATAGTCTCTATAGTCTCTATAGTCTCAATGGTCTCTATAGTCTCTATGGTCTCTATAGTCTCTATGTGCTCTATAGTCTCTATAGCCTCTATGGTCGCTATAGTCTCTATAGTCTCTATGGTCTCTATAGTCTCTATAGTCTATATAGTCTCAATGGTCTCTATAGTCTCTATGGGCTCTATAGTCTCTATGGTCGCTATAGTCTCTATAGTCTCTAAGGTCTCTATAGTCTCTACTGTCTCTATTGTCTCTATGGTCTCTGTAGTCTCTATGGTCTGAATTGTCTATAGTCTCTATCTATAGTCTCTATAGCCTCTATGTTTCTATCTAGTCTCTATAGTCTCTATTGTCACTATAGTCTCTATAGTCTCCATAGTCTCTATGGTCTGAATGGTCTATATAGTCTCTATATTCTCTATAGTGTCTATTGTCTCTATAGTCTATATGGTCTCTAGGGTCTCTATAGTCTCTATAGTCTCTATGGTCTCTATAGTCTCTATAGTCTCAAAGGTCTCAATGGTCTCTATAGTCTCTATGGTCTCCATAGTTTCTATGGACTCTATGGTCTCTATGTTCTCTATTGTCTCTATAGTCTATATGGTCTCTATATTCTCTATAGTCTCTATGGTCTCCATGGTCTGAATGGTCTCTATTGTCTCTATAGTCTCTATGGTCTCTATGGTCTCTATGGTCTCTATAGTCTCTATGGTCTCTATAGTCTCTATGTGCTCTATAGTCTCTATAGTCTCTATAGTCTCTATGGTCGCTATAGTCTCTATAGTCTCTATGGTCTCTATAGTCTCTATAGTCTCTATAGTCTATATAGTCTCAATGGTCTCTATAGTCTCTATGGGCTCTATAGTCTCTATGGTCGCTATAGTCTCTATAGTCTCTAAGGTCTCTATAGTCTCTACTGTCTCTATTGTCTCTATGGTCTCTGTAGTCTCTATGGTCTGAATTGTCTATAGTCTCTATCTATAGTCTCTATAGCCTCTATGGTCTCTATAGTCTCTATAGTCTCTATTGTCACTATAGTCTCTATAGTCTCCATAGTCTCTATGGTCTCTATGGTCTGAATGGTCTATATAGTCTCTATATTCTCTATAGTGTCTATTGTCTCTATAGTCTATATGGTCTCTAGGGTCTCTATAGTCTCTATAGTCTCTATGGTCTCTAGTTTCTATGTTCTCTATTGTCTCTATAGTGTCTATAGTCTATATATTCTCAATGGTCTCTATAGTCTCTATAGTCTCAAAGGTCTCAATGGTCTCTATAGTCTCTATGGTCTCCATAGTTTCTATGGACTCTATGGTCTCTATGTTCTCTATTGTCTCTATAGTCTATATGGTCTCTATATTCTCTATAGTCTCTATGGTCTCCATGGTCTGAATGGTCTCTATTGTCTCTATAGTCTCTATGGTCTCTATAGTCTCTATAGTCTCTATAGTATCTATGGTCTGAATGGCTCTTTATGGTCTCTATCGTCTCAATGGTCTCTATAGTCTCTATAGTCTCTATGGTCTCTATAGTCTCTATAGTCTCTATGGTCTCTATGGTCTGAATTATCTCTATGGCCTCTATAGTCTCAATGGTCTCTATGGTCTCTATAGTCTCTAAGGTCTGAATGGTCTCTATAGTCTCTATAGGCCTAAAGGTCTCAATGGTCTCTATAGTCTCTATGGTCTCTATAGTCTCTATAGTCTGCATGGTCTCTATAGTCTGAATGGTCTCTATAGTTTGAATGGTCTCTATAGTCTCTATAGTCTCTATTGTCACTATAGTCTCTATAGTCTCCATAGTCTCTATGGTCTCTATGGTCTGAATGGTCTATATAGTCTCTATATTCTCTATAGTGTCTATTGTCTCTATAGTCTATATGGTCTCTAGGGTCTCTATAGTCTCTATAGTCTCTATGGTCTCTATAGTTTCTATAGTCTCTATAGTCTCTATGGTCTCTAGTTTCTATGTTCTCTATTGTCTCTATAGTGTCTATAGTCTATATATTCTCAATGGTCTCTATAGTCTCTATAGTCTCAAAGGTCTCAATGGTCTCTATAGTCTCTATGGTCTCCATAGTTTCTATGGACTCTATGGTCTCTATGTTCTCTATTGTCTCTATAGTCTATATGGTCTCTATATTCTCTATAGTCTCTATGGTCTCCATGGTCTGAATGGTCTCTATTGTCTCTATAGTCTCTATGGTCTCTATAGTCTCTATAGTCTCTATAGTATCTATGGTCTGAATGGCTCTTTATGGTCTCTATCGTCTCAATGGTCTCTATAGTCTCTATAGTCTCTATGGTCTCTATAGTCTCTATAGTCTCTATGGTCTCTATGGTCTGAATTATCTCTATGGCCTCTATAGTCTCAATGGTCTCTATGGTCTCTATAGTCTCTAAGGTCTGAATGGTCTCTATAGTCTCTATAGGCCTAAAGGTCTCAATGGTCTCTATAGTCTCTATGGTCTCTATAGTCTCTATAGTCTGCATGGTCTCTATAGTCTGAATGGTCTCTATAGTTTGAATGGTCTCTATAGTCTCTATAGTCTCTATGGTCTCTATGGTCTGAATGGTCTGAATAGTTTCTATAGTGTCTATAGTGTCTATAGTCTCAATGGTCTCAATAGTCTCTATAGTCTCTATAGTCTCTATGGTCTCTATGGTCTCTATGGACTGAATGGTCTGAATGGTCTGAATAGTCTCTATAGTGTCTATAGTGTCTATAGTCTCAATGGTCTCAATGGTCTCTATAGTCTCTATAGTCTCTATGGTCCCTATAGTCTCTATTGTCTCTATGGTCTCTATAGTCTCTATAGTCTCTATTGTCTCTATGGTCTCTATTGTCTGAATGGTCTCTATTGTCTGAATGGTCTCGCACCTCTCTTGGCCCTCTACTCTTTTCTATTTTTTACCAATGGTCTGCCACTGGCATTAAACAAAGCATGTGTGTCCATGTATGCTGATGATTCAACCATATACGCATCAGCAACCACAGCTAATGAAGTCAATGAAACCCTTAACAAAGAGTTGCACGGGGCTTTGGAATGGGTGGCCAATAATAAACTGGTCCTGAACATCTGAAACTAAGATCATTGTATTTGGTAAAAATCATTCCCTAAGTTCTAGACCTCAGCTGAAAATGGTAATGAATGGTGTGGCTGTTGAACAATTTGAGGAGACTAAATTACTTGGTGCTTGTAACGATTCTCGTCCTCCTCTTCTGAGGAGGAGTAGTAAGAAGGATCGGAGGACCAATGAGCAGCGTGTTAAGTGTTCATATTGTATTTATTATATGAACACGAAACAAAAACAACGAGAGCGAAACGAAACAGTCCTGAATGGTGAAATACAAAACACAGAGCAGAAAAGAATCACCACGAAACACAGGTGGAAACAGGCTACCTAAGTATGATTCTCAATCAGAGACCACTAACGACACCTGCCTCTGATTGTGAACCATACCAGGCCAAACACAAAATACAACATAGAAAACGGAACATAAACAACCCACCCAACTCACGCCCTGACCATACTAAAACAAAGACATAATAAAAGAACTAAGGTCAGAACGTGACAAACCCACCCCAACTCACACCCTGACCAACCTAAAACAAAGACATAACAAAGGAACTAAGGTCAGAACGTGACAGTGTTACTTTAGATTGTAAACTGTCATGGTCAAAACATATAGATTCAATGGTTGTAAAGTCTGTCCGTAATAAAGAGATGCTCTGCTTTTTTGACACAACACTTCAAAAAAGTCCTGCAGGCTCTAGCTTTGTTTTATCTGGATTATTGTTCAGTTGTATTTATTATGGATCCCCATTCGCCGCTGCCAAGGTTAGCTCTTCATGTACTTTTAAGGGCCAGACGTGCTGCCCTGTTCTGAGCCAGACGTGCTGCCCTGTTCTGAGCCAGCCGTACTGCCCTGTTCTGAGCCAGCCGTGCTGCCCTGTTCTGAGCCAGCCGTGCTGCCCTGTTCTGAGCCAGCCGTGCTGCCCTGTTCTGAGCCAGCCGTGCTGCCCTGTTCTGAGCCAGACGTGCTGCCCTGTTCTGAGCCAGACGTGCTGCCCTGTTCTGAGCCAGACGTGCTGCCCTGTTCTGAGCCAGCTGTGCTGCCCTGTTCTGAGCCAGACGTGCTGCCCTGTTCTGAGCCAGACAGGCTGCCCTGTTCTGAGCCAGACGTGCTGCCCTGTTCTGAGCCAATTGCAATTTTCCCAAGTCCCTCTTTGAGGCACCTGACCACACGACTGAACAGTTGTCCAGGTGTGACTAAATTAGGGCCTGTAGGATCTGCCTTGTTGATAGTGTTGTTAAGAAGGCAGAGCAGCGCTTTATTATGGACAGACTTCTCCCCATCTTAGCTACTGTTGGTTGTATCAATATGTTTTGACCATGACAGTTTACAATCCAGGGTTACTCCAAGCAGTTTAGTCGTCTCAACTTGCTAAATTTCCACATGTAGTTGAGGTTTAGGGGTATTTGAATGATTTGTCCCAAGTACAATGCTTATAGTTTTGGAAATATTTAGGACTATTTTTTCCTTCTGAAACTGCAGCTCTTTGTTAAGTCTTGCAGTCATTTCAGTCATTGTAGTAGCTGATGTGTATAGTGTTGAGTCACCCGCATACATAGACACACTGGCCTTACTCAAAGCAAGTGGCATGTCGATAGTAAAAATGGAAAAATAATTGGGCCTAAACAGCTACCCTGGAGAATTCCTGATTCTACCTGGATTATGTTTTTGATGCTTCCGTTAAAGAACTGTTCTGTTAGACAAGTAACTATTTATCCACATTATAACAGGAGGTGTAAAGCAATAACACATACGTTTTTCCAGAAGCAGACTATGATCAATAATGTTGCACTGAAGTCTAACAAGACAACCCCCACAATCATTTTATCATCAATTTCTCTCAGCCAATCATCAGTCAAGTTTACATACAAGTTAGCCAGATTCATTTAAACTGAGTTTTTCACAATTCCTGACATTTAATTTCAGTAAAAATTCCCTGTCTTAGGTCAGTTAGGATCACCACTTTATTTTAAGAATGTGAAATGTCAGCATAATAAAAGAGAGAATAATTCATCACATTCCCAGTGGGTCAGATGTTTACATACACTCAATTAGTATTTGGTAACATTGCCTTTAAATTGTTTAACTTGGGTCAAACGTTTCAGGTATCCTTCCACAAGCTTCCCACAATAAGTTGGGGGAATTTTGGCTCATTCCTCCTGACACAGCTGGTGTAACTGAGTCAGGTTTGTAAGCCTCCTTGCGCGCACACGCTTTTTCAGTTCTGCCCAAAAATGTTCTATGGGATTGAGGTCAGGGCTTTGTGATGACCACTCCAATACCTTGACTTTGTTATCCTTAAACCATTTTCCCACAACATTGAAAGTATGCTTGGGGTCGTTGTCCATTTGGAAGACCCATTTGCGACCAAGCTGTAACTTCCTGACTGATGTCTTGAGATGTTGCTTCAATATATCCACGTCATTTTCCTGCCTCACGATGCTATTTATTTTGTGAAGTGCACCAGTCCCTCCTGCAGCAAAGCACCCCCAAAACATGATGCTGCCACCCCCGTGCTTCATGGTTGGGATGGTGTTCTTCGGCTTGCAAGCCTCCCCCTTTTTCCTCCAAACATAACGATGGTCATTATGGCCAAATAGTTCTATTTTTTTTTTCATCACACCAGAGGACATATATAGATATATACATATATACATATATAGAGGACATTTCTCTGGCTGGCTTTTTTATGGATGTTTTGGAGCAGTGGCTTCTTCCTTGCTGAGCGGCCTTTCAGGTTATGTTGATGTAGGACTCGTTTTACTGTGGATATAGATACTTTTGCACCTGTTTCCTCCAGCATCTTCACAAGGTCCTTTGCTGTTGTTCTGGGATTGATTTGCATTTTTCTCACCAAAGTACGTTCATCTCTAGGAGACAGAACACGTCTCCTTCCTGAGCGGTAGGACAGCTGCATGGTCCCATGGTGTTTATACTTGCGTACTATTGTTTGTACAGATGAACGTGGTACCGTCAGGCGTTTGGAAATTGCTCCCAAGGATGAACCAGACTTGTGGGGGTCAATCTTGGCTGATTTCTTTTGATTTTCCCATGATGTCAAGCAAAGAGGCAAAGAGTTTGAAGGTAAGCCTCGAAATATATCCACAGGTACACCTCCAATTGACTCAAATGATGTCAATTAGGCTATCAGAAGCTTCTTAAGCCATGACATAATTGTAATAAGTGTATGTAAACTTCCAACTTCAACTGTAAGTGCTGTGCTTGTTGACTGTCCTTCCCTATAAGTGCGCTGAAAGTCTGTAGGTAATTTGTTTACTGTGAAATAGTTTTGTATCTGGTCAAACACCATTTTTTCAGAAGTTTACTAAGGGTTGGTAACAGGCTGATTGGTCGGCTATATGAGCCAGTTAGGCTTTACTATTCTTGGGTAGTGGAAAGACTTCAGGTCTGGGGACTATCACTTTCTAGTAGGCTTAAATTGAAGATGTGGCAAATAGGAGGGGCAATATCGTCCGCTATTATCCTCAATCATTTTCCATCCAGATTGTCAGACCCATGTGGCTTGTCCTTTCCCAGCCCCAAACCACCCTAGATCCAGTCCCAGCCCAACCCAAATACACCCCAGCCTCAAGAAACACTAGCTCCGCATTGCATCGTGCCCAAGAACAGTCCTTAGCCATGGTATATTGGCCATATACCACACCTCGTGCCTTATTCCTTATTTATACTGTTAACGAGAGCACCAGGGCTTTGCTCTGCTTTAATCTACTGAAATATAAGGGAATTCTGACAAATGAGGAACTAACTCTTCAGGTTAATATAGGCTGAAATATATATTTTTACTTAATAATTGAGAATTACAACTTTTGTGGTCACTGATAATGAAAGCTTTCTGTTTCTGTTTGATACGTGGTCAGTCATTTAGAGTTTGAGTAGAGACTGTAGAAGCTTCTAGAACTACCGAGCAAGATTCCGCAGAGTTCTGTTTTGTTCTAACAACTTGATTTCTTTCTCTTTCTTTGATTTACTTGATTATCTTCTCTCTTCCCCTCTCTTCTCTTCTCCTCCACTTCTCCTCCCCGTTATTCTCCAGTCTTCTCTTCTCCTCCACTTCTCCTCCCCATTATTCTCCAGTCTTCTCTTCTCCTCCTCTTCTCCTCCCCGTTATTCTCCAGTCTTCTCTTCTCCTCCTCTTCTCCTGCCCTTTATTCTCCAGTCCTCTCTTCTTCTCTTGTCTTTTTTTCTCCTCTCCTCTCCTCTCCTCTCCTCTCCTCTCCTCTCCTCTCCTCTCCTCTCCTCTCCTCTCCTCTCCTCTCCTCTCCTCTCCTCTCCTCTCCTCTCCTCTCCCTCTCCTCCCCTCCTCTCCTCTCCTCTCCTCTCCTCTCCTCTCTTCTCCTCTCCTTTCTTCTCCTCTTGACCAGTGATGACAGTTGTTCTTTGATGTTCGTTTTATTTTTCTGCCATTTCAGTAAATGTTTTTAAGTCTGTCAGTTAATTCTGAAATTCCATCGATGAGCTCTGTCCAGATAAATAAACGTTGTGGCCTCAGCGGGCTGGCTGGACAGGAACGTGTTATTCTGTTCTGACTATTGGCAGACACTCCACACAGAAATAAAGCTTATTCTGCTGCGTTTCACATTCAAGCTTCTGACAGTTTATGTGAAGAACGGCAAACTGTATTGCAGTTTAAACACAACTGTTCTACTCTGTAATTATGGCCTCCTAACTCTCGGCAGAGCGGGGGAAACAGGGAGGGCAGGGGAGAGGGGGAAACAGGGAGGGCAGGGGAGAGGGGGAAACAGGGAGGGCAGGGGAGAGGGGGAAACAGGGAGGGCAGGGGAGAGGGGGAAACAGTTGCCAGGGTGAGAAGATATTTCTGACATATTTCGAGACGCGACCTGTAACCAATCTCATGTTTTAACATGTTGCTTTAATCGTCAATATTATTATTTTCCCCAGATGGCAACAGAGGAATTCAACATATCATTATTAAATACCATTTTTCAGTTTTTTTCTCTCTCTGTGGCTCAGTTTCACTCAGCAGAACCTTTATTTTCCTGAACATAATTACGAGACAAATATAGGAGCAACAATTTTATTAAATGAAATATGACGCACAACTGTTGTATTGTTTGACAACGGCAGCATGTTTCCAGTCATGCTTGGAGTGTCTGGTTCGCTGTGAGGGGCTCCAGACCAGAGGACCATCATGTCTATTTCATAAACACATGATACCTGGACCCACTACAGGAAAGACGAGGATGAACGAGTAGAAAAGAGAACTGATCTAGCACTAGATCTAACGTAATAGGTCACCTCCAGCTTCCAGATTGTTGTACAGGACCTGAGAGCATATCCTGTACTGTAGGAAACTACTGAGATCAGCTCATTCATTGGTCTTTGCGCACTTCCGCTAAGCTTCGTTCACAATTGTTTCGTCATAACAGTTGTTTGCTACCAAATATATCATTGACACCTCTGCTGTTATGTTTTTCTCTTCCAAACATGGGACCATTAATTCAGCCTGCGTGCTGAGGATGATTACACCCCTCTTGTTGTTTTCTCTCTCTCTGTCTCTCTCTCTCTCTCTCTCTCTCTCTCTCTCTCTCTCTCTCTCTCTCTCTCTCTCTCTCTCTCTCTCTCTCTCTCTCTCTCTCTCTCTCTCTCTCTCTCTCTCTCTAGTCTCTCTCTCCCTCTCTCTCTCTCTAGTCTCTCTCTCTCTCTCTGTCTCTAGTCTCTCTCTCTCTCTAGTCTCTCTCTCCCCCTCTCTCTCTGTCTCTAGTCTATCTCTCTCTCTCGTCTCTCTCTCTCCCCTCTCTCTCTCTCTCTCTCTCTCGTCTCTCTCTCTCTCCCTCTCTCTCTCTCTCTCTCTCTCTCTCTCTAGTCTCTCTCTCTCTTGTCTCTCTCTCTAGTCTCTCTCTCTCTCTTTTCTAGTCTCTCTCTCTCTAGTCTCTCTCTCTCTGGTCTCTCTCTCTCTAGTCTCTCTCTCTAGTCTCTCTCTCTCTCTAGTCTCTCTCTCTCTCTCTCTCTCTCTCTCTCTCTCTCTAGTCTCTCTCTAGTCTCTCTCTCTCTCTAGTCTCTCTCTCTCTTGTCTCTCTCTCTAGTCTCTCTCTCTAGTCTCTCTCTCTCTCTCTCTCTCTAGTCTCTCTCTCTAGTATCTCTCTCTCTCTCTCTCTCTCTCTCTAGTCTCTCTCTCTAGTCTCTCTCTCTAGTCTCTCTCTCTAGTCTCTCTCTCTCTGGTCCCTCTCTCTCTAGTCTCTCTCTCTCTAGTCTCTCTCTCTAGTCTCTCTCTCTCTAGTCTCTCTCTAGTATCTCTCTCTCTCTAGTCTCTCTCTCTCCCTCTCTCTCTCTAGTCTCTCTCTCTCTCTCTCTAGTCTCTCCCTCTAGTCTCTCTCTCTCTAGTCTCTCTCTCTCTCTCTCTTTCTAGTCTCTCTCTCTCTCTAGTCTCTCTCTCTGGTCTATCTCTCTAGTCTCTCGCTCTCTCTGGTCTCTCTCTCTCTAGTCTCTCTCTCTCTCTCTCTAGTGTCTTTCTCTCTAGTCTCTCTCTCTAGTCTCTCTCTCTCTCTCCAGTCTCTCTCTCTAGTATCTCTCTCTCTAGTCTCTCTCTCTAGTCTCTCTCTCTAGTCTCTTTCTCTCTAGTCTCTCTCTCTCTAGTCTCTTTCTCTCTAGTCTCTCTCTAGTGTCTCTCTCTCTAGTCTCTCTGTGGCTGATGTGTAATAAGAACTACTAATCTAGGGACTGATTCACAGATCAGACAGGCACACAGACTCTACCCAGACATTTACCTAAATCATTTGACGTCAATGGGAGACTTAGGGAGAACTTCAGTTAATCTCAAGTCACGATATCATCCTTCTAAAAAGGTTGAAGGACTGTTCTGTTGACATGTGGTTGTACCGAAAAAGAGATGAACAGTGATGTAGGTCTCGGAGAAACCACACCTTACTCATATTCCCCTCAACAGGATGCTGACCTGGACCCATGTGACAAAAATGGACTTAGTCAAAATGGTGTCCATGTCGTGAGGTTTGAAACCGGCCTTGTGAAGTCATGGTGGGCAGGCGGGCTGGAAGAAGGCCGGGACGATGCACAGCCACACATTGAGGAAGGCGGGAGGGGGGTGGAGTGGTGTCCTGCCTGGTGAGGCACACTCTAAGGAGACCACTGTGTACATGCACACGACACACCCCTCCATATCTTTACACACACACACACACACACACACACACACACACACACACACACACACACACACACACACACACACAAGCCCAGTGTCCGCAGTCACCACCACCACTAACATCAGGTAGCACTTAACTGTCCTTCAGACTAATGTATGACTAAACACGCCACCGTCACACTCAACAGGCCAACTGACTGAGGGTGTGTGTGTGTGTGTGTGTGTGTGTGTGTGTGTGTGTGTCACTACACCATAAAGATACCAGCCACACCACTAACAGGATATGGTTTGCATTTCTTATTCTGAAAAATGTGCACAAACAGCAAAACAGTGGCTTTTAAATAAAACTCAGCTTCTGTTTGTTAACCTCTGGTTCCACCGCCCAGTTTCATGGGAATCTTTGTTGTTCTGATTCCGTGTGTTCCAAACTCTGGGAGTAAAAATCCCACTCCAGACTGGTCCATTAAAACCAGAACGTGAAAATCCCACTCCAGACTGGTCTGTTAAAACCAGAACGTTAAAATCCCACTCCAGACTGGTCCATCAAAACCAGAACGTTAAAATCCCACTCCAGGCTGGTCTGTTAAAACCAGAACGTTAAAATCCAACTCCAGACTGGTCTGTTAAAACCAGAACGTTAAAATACCACTCCAGACTGGTCTGTTAAAACCAGAACGTTAAAATTCCACTCCAGACTGGTCTGTGTTAAAACCAGAACGTTAAAATTCCACTCCAGACTGGTCTGTTAAAACCAGAACGTTAAAATTCCACTCCAGACTGGTCTGTGTTAAAACCAGAACGTTAAAATTCCACTCCAGACTGGTCTGTGTTAAAACCAGAACGTTAAAATCCCACTCCAGACTGGTCTGTTAAAACCAGAACGTTAAAATCCCACTCCAGACTGGTCTGTTAAAACCAGAACGTTAAAATCCCACTCCAGACTGGTCCATTAAAACCTGAACATTAAAATCCCACTCCAGACTGGTCCATTAAAACCAGAACGTTAAAATCCCACTCCAGACTGGTCCATTAAAACCAGAACGTTAAAATCCCACTCCAGACTGGTCTGTGTTAAAACCAGAACGTTAAAATCCCACTGCAGACTGGTCCATTAAAACCAGAACGTTAAAATCCCACTCCAGACTGGTCCATTAAAACCAGAACGTTAAAATCCCACTCCAGACTGGTCTGTTAAAACCAGAACGTTAAAATCCCACTCCAGACTGGTCTGTTAAAACCAGAATGTTAAAATCCCACTCCAGACTGGTCCATTAAAACCAGAATGTTAAAATCACACTCCAGACTGGTCTGTTAAAACCAGAACGTTAAAATCCCACTCCAGACTGGTCCATTAAAACCAGAACGTGAAAATCCCACTCCAGACTGGTCTGTTAAAACCAGAACGTTAAAATCCCACTCCAGACTGGTCCATCAAAACCAGAACGTTAAAATCCCACTCCAGGCTGGTCTGTTAAAACCAGAACGTTAAAATCAACTCCAGACTGGTCTGTTAAAACCAGAACGTTAAAATTCCACTCCAGACTGGTCTGTGTTAAAACCAGAACGTTAAAATTCCACTCCAGACTGGTCTGTTAAAACCAGAACGTTAAAATACCACTCCAGACTGGTCTGTTAAAACCAGAACGTTAAAATTCCACTCCAGACTGGTCTGTGTTAAAACCAGAACGTTAAAATTCCACTCCAGACTGGTCTGTGTTAAAACCAGAACGTTAAAATCCCACTCCAGACTGGTCTGTTAAAACCAGAACGTTAAAATCCCACTCCAGACTGGTCTGTTAAAACCAGAACGTTAAAATCCCACTCCAGACTGGTCCATTAAAACCTGAACATTAAAATCCCACTCCAGACTGGTCCATTAAAACCAGAACGTTAAAATCCCACTCCAGACTGGTCCATTAAAACCAGAACGTTAAAATCCCACTCCAGACTGGTCTGTGTTAAAACCAGAACGTTAAAATCCCACTGCAGACTGGTCCATTAAAACCAGAACGTTAAAATCCCACTCCAGACTGGTCCATTAAAACCAGAACGTTAAAATCCCACTCCAGACTGGTCTGTTAAAACCAGAACGTTAAAATCCCACTCCAGACTGGTCTGTTAAAACCAGAATGTTAAAATCCCACTCCAGACTGGTCCATTAAAACCAGAATGTTAAAATCACACTCCAGACTGGTCCGTTAAAACCAGAACGTTAAAATCCCACTCCAGACTGGTCCATTAAAACCAGAACGTTAAAATCCCACTCCAGACTGGTCTGTTAAAACCAGAACGTTAAAATCCCACTCCAGACTGGTCTGTTAAAACCAGAACGTTAAAATCCCACTCCAGACTGGTCCATTAAAACCTGAACATTAAAATCCCACTCCAGACTGGTCCATTAAAACCAGAACGTTAAAATCCCACTCAGACTGGTCCATTAAAACCAGAACGTTAAAATCCCACTCCAGACTGGTCTGTGTTAAAACCAGAACGTTAAAATCCCACTGCAGACTGGTCCATTAAAACCAGAACGTTAAAATCCCACTCCAGACTGGTCCATTAAAACCAGAACGTTAAAATCCCACTCCAGACTGGTCTGTTAAAACCAGAACGTTAAAATCCCACTCCAGACTGGTCTGTTAAAACCAGAATGTTAAAATCCCACTCCAGACTGGTCCATTAAAACCAGAATGTTAAAATCACACTCCAGACTGGTCTGTTAAAACCAGAACGTTAAAATCCCACCCAGACTGGTCCATTAAAACCAGAACGTTAAAATCCCACTCCAGACTGGTCTGTTAAAACCAGAACGTTAAAATCCCACTCCAGACTGGTCTGTTAAAACCAGAACGTTAAAATCCCACTCCAGACTGGTCTGTTAAAACCAGAACGTTAAAATCCCACTCCAGACTGGTCTGTTAAAACCAGAACGTTAAAATCCCACTCCAGACTGGTCCATTAAAACCAGAACGTTAAAATCCCACTCCAGACTGGTCTGTTAAAACCAGAACGTTAAAATCCCACTCCAGACTGGTCTGTTAAAACCAGAACGTTAAAATCCCACTCCAGACTGGTCTGTTAAAACCAGAACGTTAAAATCCCACTCCAGACTGGTCTGTTAAAACCAGAACGTTAAAATCTCACTCCAGACTGGTCTGTTAAAACCAGAACGTTAAAATCCCACTCCAGACTGGTCTGTTAAAACCAGAACGTTAAAATCCCACTCCAGACTGGTCTGTTAAAACCAGAACGTTAAAAATCCCACTCCAGACTGGTCTGTTAAAACCAGAACGTTAAAATCCCACTCCAGACTGGTCTGTTAAAACCAGAACGTTAAAATCCCACTCCAGACTGGTCTGTTAAAACCAGAACGTTAAAATCCCACTCCAGACTGGTCTGTTAAAACCAGAACGTTAAAATCCCACTCCAGACTGGTCTGTTAAAACCAGAACGTTAAAATCCCACTCCAGACTGGTCTGTTAAAACCAGAACGTTAAAATCCCACTCCAGACTGGTCTGTTAAAACCAGAACGTTAAAATCCCACTCCAGACTGGTCTGTTAAAACCAGAACGTTAAAATCCCACTCCAGACTGGTCTGTTAAAACCAGAACGTTAAAATCCCACTCCAGACTGGTCTGTTAAAACCAGAATGTTAAAATCCCACTCCAGACTGGTCTGTTAAAACCAGAACGTTAAAATCCCACTCCAGACTGGTCTGTTAAAACCAGAACGTTAAAATCCCACTCCAGACTGGTCTGTTAAAACCAGAACGTTAAAATCCCACTCCAGACTGGTCCATTAAAACCAGAACGTTAAAATCCCACTCCAGACTGGTCCATTAAAACCAGAATGTTAAAATCCCACTCCAGACTGGTCTGTTAAAACCAGAATGTTAAAATCCCACTCCAGACTGGTCTGTTAAAACCAGAATGTTAAAATCCCACTCCAGACTGGTCTGTTAAAACCAGAACGTTAAAATCCCACTCCAGACTGGTCCATTAAAACCAGAATGTTAAAATCCCACTCCAGACTGGTCTGTTAAAACCAGAACGTTAAAATCCCACTCCAGACTGGTCCATTAAAACCAGAATGTTAAAATCCCACTCCAGACTGGTCTGTTAAAACCAGAACGTTAAAATCCCACTCCAGACTGGTCCATTAAAACCAGAATGTTAAAATCCCACTCCAGACTGGTCTGTTAAAACCAGAATGTTAAAATCCCACTCCAGACTGGTCTGTTAAAACCAGAATGTTAAAATCCCACTCCAGACTGGTCTGTTAAAACCAGAACGTTAAAATCCCACTCCAGACTGGTCTGTTAAAACCAGAACGTTAAAATCCCACTCCAGACTGGTCTGTTAAAACCAGAACGTTAAAATCCCACTCCAGACTGGTCTGTTAAAACCAGAACGTTAAAATCCCACTCCAGACTGGTCTGTTAAAACCAGAACGTTAAAATCCCACTCCAGACTGGTCCATTAAAACCAGAACGTTAAAATCCCACTCCAGACTGGTCCATTAAAACCAGAATGTGAATGTGAGGGTTATAACAAAGCTAGATTGTGAGATGCAGAACAGGAGAGAATGGATGTTAAAATGATAAAATATTTTATTTACATTGAACCTTTATTTAAAGTCACATTCAGATTAAAATCTATTTTACAAGAGACTGTACACAATAAAAACAGAATATTAAAACATACGCATATATGTGTATGGAACAGTATTCAACTACATAGTAACTTAAACTGCCCGAGGGGCATCAGCACATCTAGCTGCAGTGAACTCTGCAGATTGTTCCAGAAATTAGGGGCAAAAAAACTAAACACAGATTTTCCCAAATCTGTGGAGACTGAAGGGATCTCTGGTGTTATCCATTCCTGTGAACAGGTTTGGCAATTTATGATTCTTATCTTAATTAATGATGTTACATATAGAGGGATTAGACAAAAAAATATATATATATTATTTTGTAAATAAATCAAAGGGAATGCAGCTCTCTTCTTACAGACAGAGAGGTCCATCCCACATTTATATACAGACTACAAGGATGAGTCCTAACATTGTCCCACAATTAAATAAAAACGTATTGCGGATTGGTAGACTGCGTCCAACAGTTTAAATACAAAGTTTGCCGCATGTAAACAATATCACCAAAATCCAATACAGGGAGAAATGTTGTTTGAACAATCTTTATCCTATTTTTAATACTATAATATTTATTTCTTATAAATAAATACATTCTTCTAAGATCTTGGGTCTTAGCTTCTTAGTCAGATGTTCTATAGGCGTTACGAAGGACAACTTGTCATCAATCCAGAAACCCAGGTACTTATATTGAGAAACCAGCTCCATTTATAGGGCAGATACACAGGTCCTCAAAGTCAACATGTCATGACCTAGAGAATGCATGAGCTTGGTTTTTACTTAGTATTTAACACTCATTTAAGATCTGTAAGTGATTCCTGAACTGAATCAAAGTCATGCTGAAGTTCACAAATGGCCTGCTGCACTGAGGTGGCACAGGAACACAAAACGGTGTCATCTGCATAGAGATGAATGCTACAAGTATTAGCAGTGTTTCCTATGTCATTAATATACAAGGTGAAAAAATAATGGACTCAAAGTAGAACCCTGAGGAACACCTTTTTGAATCTCAAGAAATTCAGATTTAACCCCATCTATCAAGATGGCCTGAGTTCTGTCACTAAGATGATTCAGATTTAACCCCATCTATCAAGATGGCCTGAGTTCTGTCACTGAGATAATTCAGATTTAACCCCATCTATCAAGATGGCCTGAGTTCTGTCGCTGAGATAATTCTGAAACCATAAACAGGCTGTATATCCCAGGCCTACTCTTAATAATTTCTTCAGTAAAACAGAATGATCAACAGTGTCGACCTCCTTTGACAGATCAATAAACAAGGCAGTACAGATCTTTTTTAGCATCCAAGGCATTGACAAGATCATTAACAACTGGTTGCTGTGGTAGTACTATGCCCAGGCCTAAACCCTGATTGGTTTATATTAAGAATATAATTATCAGATAAAAAGGAAGAATCTTAGCTAAACAAGGTAATCTTGAAATGGGGGCGATAGATGTGAAGATAATGTGTATCCTTACGGAGTGGCAGCTCAAATACGGACTTCCTTTTGGAAAACTTCCTGGTAACAATATTAAATATAAACTGTTGGCTACTGAGCCAGCAATAAGAGGTGCTGCACACTTCAGCAGACCAGGCTCCAGATGATCAGCCCTGGGGATATTATTATGTCTAACGTTAACAAAGCATCCAGGACTTCTTTATTGGTGAATTTCCTGAAAATATTATAAATATATTATAAATATAATGGACATTGTCGTTCAATAGATTTTCACCATCAACATTCAAGACTCTTTCCAAGAGCTTTGGCCATTAGATTCCACCAGCAGAAAAACCTCGTCTCAAACGGTGTCCTATGGAACATTATGGGCCGTGTTCAGAACTACTGAATAGATAGGCAATAGGGGCCATTTTGACATGTATCGTTAGCCCAACTAAACCTCAGCCATTCACACTGTGGCACTGTCAATCACTCTGATCCAGTCTCCGTGTAACCCTGTCTAGAGAGGCTGCGTTGGTGTGTGTGGGCGCGTGTGTGTGTGTGTGTGTGTGTGTGTGTGTGTGTGTGTGTGTGTGTGTGTGTGTGTGTGTGTGTGTGTGTGTGTGTGTGTGTGTGTGTGTGTGTGTGTGTGTGTGTGTGTGTGTGTGTGAGGGGGGTTATAGTGCACCCTATGGCACCATGTGCGCGATATACAGGGAACAGGGAGCCATTTGGGAGAGAGGGTTATGGTTAGGTTGTGTCTGCCAGTAGCTGCTGGCGTCTTGTGAGGTGATCTGAGAGCCCTTTGGAAAGAACAGAGAGCTGGACTACTTTCAACTGGTCATAACAATTTAACAGTTTCTGACAGACTCGATAAAAAACATGCGAGTTTCATTAACATGCTACAATATAGGTTTTTAGGTTCATCGTCACTTCAATGTGCACAAAATATATTTCTGACAAAAGTCAAATATGGTATTTGATATTTCCCACCAACAGCAAGGTAGTGCTTGTGGTATCTTTCTAAATGGTAGTAAAACAACCACACTAAGGTAGTGGTGGTAGCATATCTCTAAATGCTAGAAAAACAACCACACTAAGGTAGTGGTGGTAGCATATCTCTAAATGCTAGAAAAACAACCACACTAAGGTAGTGGTGGTAGCATATCTCTAAATGCTAGAAAAACAACCACACTAAGGTAGTGGTGGTAGCATATCTCTAAATGCTAGAAAAACAACCACACTAAGGTAGTGGTGGTAGCATATCTCTAAATGCTAGAAAAACAACCACACTAAGGTAGTGGTGGTAGCATATCTCTAAATGCTAGTAAAACAACAACACTAAGGTTGTGGTTGTAGCATATTTCTAAATGCTAGAAAAACATATCATATATATCATATCTATCCCTATCCCTATCAGACTAACCCTATCCCTATCAGGCTAACCATATCCCTATCAGACTAACCATATCCCTATCAGACTAACCCTATCCCTATCAGACTAACCCTATCCCTATCAGACTAACCCTATCCCAGACAGACTAACCCTATTCTCCCTATCAGACAAACCCTGTCCCTATCAGACTAACCATTTCCCTATCAGACTAACCATATCCTCCCAATCAGACTAACCCTATCCCTATCAGACTAACCCTTTCCCTATCAGACTCACCCTATCCCTATCAGACTAACCCTATCCCTATCAGACTAAACCTATCCCAAACAGACTAACTCTATCCCAGACAGATTAACCCTATCCCAGACAGACTGACCCTATCCTCCCTATCAGACTAACCCTATCCCAGATAGACTAACCCCATCCCTATCAAACTAACCATATCCTCCCGATCAGACTAACCCTATCCCTTTCAGATGAACCCTATCCCTATCAGACAAACCCTGTCCCTATCAGACTATCCATATCCCAGAGAGACTAACTAGTCCTTCATATAGAGATACAGCCCCTAGACCTCTATATAGAGATACAGCCCCTAGACCTCTATATAGAGATACAGCCCCTAGTCCTTCATTAGAGATACAGCCCCTAGTCCTTCATTAGAGAAACAGCCCCTAGTCCTCTATATAGAGATACAGCCCATTAGAGACACAGACCCTAGTCCTCTATATAGAGATACAGCCCCTAGTACTCTAGTCCTTAGTCCTCTATATAGAGATACAGCTCCTAGTCCTCTCATATAGAGATACAGCCCCTAGTCCTCTATATAGAGATACAGCCCCTAGTCTCCATATAGAGATACAGCCCCTAGTCCTTCATATAGAGATACAGCCCCTGGTCCTCTATATAGAGATACAGCCCCTAGTCCTCTATATAGAGATACAGTCCCTAGTCCTCTATAGAGATACAGCCCCTGGTCCTCTATATAGAGATACAGCCCTAGTCCTCTATATAGAGATACAGCCCCTAGTCCTCTATATAGAGATACAGCCCCTAGTCCTTCATTAGAGATACAGCCCCTAGTCCTCTATATAGAGATACAGCCCCTAGTCCTCTATATAGAGATACAGCCCCTAGTCCTTCATTAGAGATACAGCCCCCAGTCCTTCAGTCCTTCATATAGAGATACAGCCCCTAGTCCTCTATATAGAGATACAGCCCCTAGTCCTTCATTAGAGATACAGCCCCTAGTCCTTCTATATAGAGATACAGCCCCTAGTCCTCTATATAGAGATACAGCCCTAGTCCTTCATTAGAGATACAGCCCATAGTCCTCTATATAGAGATACAGCCCCTAGTCCTTCATTAGAGATACAGACCCTAGTCCTCTATATAGAGATACAGCCCCTAGTACTCTATATAGAGATACAGCCCATAGTCCTCTATATAGAGATACAGCTCCTTGTCCTTCATTAGAGATACAGCCCCTAGTCCTTCATTAGAGATACAGCCCTAGTCGTCCATTAGAGATACAGCCCCTAGTCCTTCATTAGAGATACAGCCCCTAGCCCTTCATAGAGATCCTTCATTAGAGATACAGCCCATAGTCCTCTATATAGAGATACAGCCCCTAGTCCTTCATTAGAGATACAGCCCCCTAGTCCTCTCATATAGAGATACAGCCCCTAGTCCTCCATTTAGAGATACAGCCCCTGGACCTCTATATAGAGATACAGCCCCTAGTCCTTCATTAGAGATACAGCCCCTAGTCCTCTATATAGAGATACAGCCCCTAGTCCTCTATTAGAGATACAGCCCCTAGTCCTTCATTAGAGATACAGACCCTAGTCCTCCATTTAGAGATACAGCCCCTGGACCTCTATATAGAGATACAGCCCCTAGTCCTCTATATAGAGATACAGCCCCTAGTCCTCTACATTAGAGATACAGCCCCTAGTCCTCTATATAGAGATACAGCCCCTAGTCCTCTATATAGAGATACAGCCCCCTAGGCCCCTCTCCATATAGAGATACAGCCCCTAGTTCTTCATTAGAGATACAGCCCCTAGTCCTCTATATAGAGATACAGCCCCTAGCCCTCTATATAGAGATACAGCCCCTAGTCCTCTATATAGAGCCCCTAGTACAGACCCCTAGTCCTCCATTTAGAGATACAGCCCCTAGTCCTCTATATAGAGATACAGCCCCTAGTCCTCTACATAGAGATACAGCCCCTAGTCCTCTATATAGAGATACAGCCCCTAGAGCCTCTATATAGAGATACAGCCCTAGTCCTTCATATAGAGATACAGCCCCTAGTCCTGTATATAGAGATACAGCCCCTAGTCCTCTATATAGAGATACAGCCCCTAGTCCTCTATATAGAGATACAGCCCCTAGCCCTTTATTAGAGATACAGCCCCTAGTCCTCTATATAGAGATACAGCCCCTAGTCCTTCATTAGAGATACAGCCCCTAGTCCTCTATATAGAGATACAGCCCCTAGTCCTTGTATAGAGATACAGCCCCTAGTCCTCTATATAGAGATACAGCCCCTAGTCCTTCATTAGAGATACAGCCCCTAGTCCTCTATATAGAGATACAGCCCCTAGTCCTCTATATAGAGATACAGCCCCTAGTCCTCTATATAGAGATACAGCCCATAGTCGTCCATTAGAGATACAGCCCCTAGTCCTCTATATAGAGATACAGCCCCTAGTCCTTCCTATAGAGACACAGCCCATAGTCCTCTATATAGAGATACAGCTCCTAGTCCTCTATATAGAGATACAGCTCCTAGTCCTCTATATAGAGATACAGCCCATAGTCCTCTATATAGAGATACAGCCCCTAGTCCTCTATATAGAGATACAGCCCCTAGCCCTTTATTAGAGATACAGCCCCTAGTCCTCTATATAGAGATACAGCCCCTAGTCCTTCATTAGAGATACAGCCCGTAGTCCTCTATATAGAGATACAGCCCCTAGTCCTCTGTATAGAGATAAAGCCCCTAGTCCTCTATATAGAGATAAAGCCCCTAGTCCTTCATTAGAGATACAGCCCCTAGTCCTCTATATAGAGATACAGCCCCTAGTCCTCTATATAGAGATACAGCCCCTAGTCCTCTATATAGAGATACAGCCCATAGTCGTCCATTAGAGATACAGCCCCTAGTCCTCTATATAGAGATACAGCCCCTAGTCCTTCCTATAGAGATACAGCCCCTAGTCCTCTATATAGAGATACAGGCCCTAGTCCTTCATTAGAGATACAGCCCCTAGTCCTCTATATAGAGATACAGCCCCTAGTCCTCTATATAGAGATAAAGCCCCTAGCCCTTTATTAGAGATACAGCCCCTAGTCCTCTATATAGAGATACAGCCCCTAGTCCTTCATTAGAGATACAGCCCGTAGTCCTCTATATAGAGATACAGCCCATAGTCCTCTGTATAGAGATACAGCCCATAGTCGTCCATTAGAGATACAGCCCCTAGTCCTTCCTATAGAGATACAGCCCATAGTCCTCTATATAGAGATACAGCTCCTAGTCCTCTATATAGAGATACAGCCCATAGTCCTCTATATAGAGATACAGCCCCTAGTCCTCTATATAGACATACAACCCCATGTCCTCTATATAGAGATACAGCCCCTAGTCCTTCCTATAAAGATACACCCCCTTGTCCTCTATATAGACATACAACCCAATGTCCTCTATATAGAGATACAGCCCCTAGTCCTTCCTATAGAGATACAGCCCCTAGTCCTCTATATACAGATACAGCCCCTAGTCCTCAAATCAAATCAAATCAAATCAAATTTTATTTGTCACATACACATGGTTAGCAGATGTTAATGCGAGTGTAGCGAAATGCTTGTGCTTCTAGTTCCGACAATGCAGTAATAACGAACAAGTAATCTAACTAACAATTCCAAAAAAAACTACTGTCATACACAGTGTAAGGGGATAAAGAATATGTACATAAGGATATATGAATGAGTGATGGTACAGAGCAGCATAGGCAAGATACAGTAGATGATATCGAGTACAGTATATACATATGAGATAAGTATGTAAACCAAGTGGCATAGTTAAAGTGGCTAGTGATACATGTATTACATAAGGATGCAGTCGATGATATAGAGTACAGTATCAACGTATGCATATGAGATGAACAATGTAGGGTAAGTAACATTATATAAGGTAGCATTGTTTAAAGTGGCTAGCGATACATTTACATCATTTCCCATCAATTCCCATGATTAAAGTGGCTGGAGTAGAGTCAGTGTCATTGACAGTGTGTTGGCAGTAGCCACTCAATGTTAGTGGTGGCTGTTTAACAGTCTGATGGCCTTGAGATAGAAGCTGTTTTTCAGTCTCTCGGTCCCAGCTTTGATGCACCTGTACTGACCTCGCCTTCTGGATGGCAGCGGGGTGAACAGGCAGTGGCTCGGGTGGTTGATGTCCTTGATGATCTTTATGGCCTTCCTGTAGCATCGGGTGGTGTAGGTGTCCTGGAGGGCAGGTAGTTTGCCCCGGGTGATGCGTTGTGCAGACCTCACTACCCTCTGGAGAGCCTTACGGTTGAGGGCGGTGCAGTTGCCATACCAGGCGGTGATACAGCCCGCCAGGATGCTCTCGATTGTGCATCTGTAGAAGTTTGTGAGTGCTTTTGGTGACAAGCCGAATTTCTTCAGCCTCCTGAGGTTGAAGAGGCGCTGCTGCGCCTTCCTCACGATGCTGTCTGTGTGAGTGGACCAATTCAGTTTGTCTGTGATGTGTATGCCGAGGAACTTAAAACTTGCTACCCTCTCCACTACTGTTCCATCGATGTGGATGGGGGTGTTCCCTCTGCTGTTTCCTGAAGTCCACAATCATCTCCTTAGTTTTGTTGACGTTGAGTGTGAGGTTATTTTCCTGACACCACACTCCGAGGGCCCTCACCTCCTCCCTGTAGGCCGTCTCGTCGTTGTTGGTAATCAAGCCTACCACTGTTGTGTCGTCCGCAAACTTGATGATTGAGTTGGAGGCGTGCATGGCCACGCAGTCGTGGGTGAACAGGGAGTACAGGAGAGGGCTCAGAACGCACCCTGTGGGGCCCCAGTGTTGAGGATCAGCGGGGAGGAGATGTTGTTGCCTACCCTCACCACCTGGGGGCGGCCCGTCAGGAAGTCCAGTACCCAGTTGCACAGGGCGGGGTCGAGACCCAGGGTCTCGAGCTTGATGACGAGCTTGGAGGGTACTATGGTGTTGAATGCCGAGCTGTAGTCGATGAACAGCATTCTCACATAGGTATTCCTCTTGTCCAGATGGGTTAGGGCAGTGTGCAGTGTGGTTGAGATTGCATCGTCTGTGGACCTATTTGGGCGGTAAGCAAATTGGAGTGGGTAAAGGGTGTCAGGTAGGGTGGAGGTGATATGGTCCTTGACTAGTCTCTCAAAGCACTTCATGATGACGGATGTGAGTGCTACGGGGCGGTAGTCGTTTAGCTCAGTTACCTTAGCTTTCTTGGGAACAGGAACAATGGTGGCCCTCTTGAAGCATGTGGGAACAGCAGACTGGTATAGGGATTGATTGAATATGTCCGTAAACACACCGGCCAGCTGGTCTGCGCATGCTCTGAGGGCGCGGCTGGGGATGCCGTCTGGGCCTGCAGCCTTGCGAGGGTTAACACGTTTAAATGTCTTACTCACTTCGGCTGCAGTGAAGGAGAGACCGCATGTTTTCGTTGCAGGCCGTGTCAGTGGCACTGTATTGTCCTCAAAGCGGGCAAAAAAAGTTATTTAGTCTGCCTGGGAGCAAGACATCCTGGTCTGTGACTGGGCTGGGTTTCTTCCTGTAGTCCGTGATTGACTGTAGACCCTGCCACATACCTCTTGTGTCTGAGCCGTTGAATTGAGATTCTACTTTGTCTCTGTACTGGCGCTTAGCTTGTTTGATAGCCTTGCGGAGGGAATAGCTGCACTGTTTGTATTCAGTCATGTTACCAGACACCTTGCCCTGATTAAAAGCAGTGGTTCGTGCCTTCAGTTTCACACGAATGCTGCCATCAATCCACGGTTTCTGGTTAGGGAATGTTTTAATCGTTGCTATGGGAACGACATCTTCAACGCACGTTCTAATGAACTCGCACACCGTATCAGCGTATTCGTCAATGTTGTTGTCTGACGCAATACGAAACATCTCCCAGTCCACGTGATGGAAGCAGTCTTGGAGTGTGGAGTCAGCTTGGTCGGACCAGCGTTGGACAGACCTCAGCGTGGGAGCTTCTTGTTTTAGTTTCTGTCTGTAGGCAGGGATCAACAAAATGGAGTCGTGGTCAGCTTTTCCGAAAGGGGGCGGGGCAGGGCCTTATATGCGTCGCGGAAGTTAGAGTAACAATGATCCAGGGTCTTTCCACCCCTGGTTGCGCAATCGATATGCTGATAAAATTTAGGAGTCTTGTTTTCAGATTAGCCTTGTTAAAATCCCCAGCTACAATGAATGCAGCCTCCGGATAAATCGTTTCCAGTTTGCAGAGAGTTAAATAAAGTTCGTTCAGAGCCATCGATGTGTCTGCTTGGGGGATATATACGGCTGTGATTATAATCGAAGAGAATTCTCTTGGTAGATAATGCGGTCTACATTTGATTGTGAGGAATTCTAAATCAGGTGAACAGAAGGATTTGAGTTCCTGTATGTTTCTTTCATCACACCATGTCACGTTGGCCATAAGACATACGCCCCCGCCCCTCTTCTTACCAGAAAGATGTTTGTTTCTGTCGGCGCGATGCGTGGAGAAACCCGCTGGCTGCACCGCTTCGGATTGCGTCTCTCCAGTGAGCCATGTTTCCGTGAAGCAAAGAACGTTACAATCTCTGATGTCCCTCTGGAATGCTACCCTTGCTCGGATTTCATCAACCTTGTTGTCAAGAGACTGGACATTGGCAAGAAGAATGCTAGGGAGTGGTGCACGATGTGCCCGTCTCCGGAGTCTGACCAGAAGACCGCTTCGTTTCCCTCTTTTTCTGAGTCGTTTTTTTTTTTGGTCGCTGCATGTGATCCACTCGGTTACACTGGTTGTAAGGCAGAACACAGGATCCGCATCGCGAAAAACATATTCTTGGTCGTACTGATGGTGAGTTGACGCTGATCTTATATTCAGTAGTTCTTCTCGGCTGTATGTAAAGAAACCTAAGATGACCTGGGGTACTAGTGTAAGAAATAACACGTATAAAAACAAAAAACTGCATAGTTTCCTAGGAACGCGAAGCGAGGCGGCCATCTCTGTCGGCGCCGGAAGTACCTTCCTTCCTATAGAGATACAGCCCCTAGTCCTCTATATACAGATACAGCCCCTAGTCCTTCCTATAGAGATACAGCCCCTAGTCCTCTATATACAGATACAGCCCCTAGTCCTTCCTATAGAGATACAGCCCCTAGTCCTCCATATAGAGATACAGCCCCTAGTCCTTCCTATAGAGATACAGCCCCTAGTCCTCTATATACAGATACAGCCCCTAGTCCTTCCTATAGAGATACAGCCCCTAGTCCTCTATATAGAGATACAGCCCCTAGACCTCTATATAGAGATACAGCCCCTAGACCTCTATATAGAGATACAGCCCATAGTCCTCTACATAGAGATACAGCCCCTAGCCCTTCATTAGAGATACAGCCCTAGTCCTCTATATAGAGATACAGCCCCTAGTCCTCTATATAGAGATACAGCCCTAGTCCTTCATTAGACATACAGCCCCTAGTCATCCATTAGAGATACAGCCCCTAGTCCTTCATTAGAGATACAGCCCCTAGTCCTTCATATAGAGATACAGCCCCTAGTCCTTCATTAGAGATACAGCCCCTAGTCCTTCATATAGAGATACAGCCCCTAGTCCTTCATTAGAGATACAGCCCCTAGTCCTCTATATAGAGATACAGCCCCTAGTCCTCTATATAGAGATACAGCCCCTAGTCCTTCATTAGAGATACAGCCCCTAGTCCTTCATTAGAGATACAGCCCCTAGTCCTCTATATAGAGACAGCCCCTAGTCCTCTATACAGAGATACAGCCCATAGTCCTCTATAAACAGATACAGCCCATAGTCCTTCATTAGAGATACAGCCCATAGTCCTTCATTAGAGATACAGCCCATAGTCCTCTATATACAGATACAGCCCCTAGTCCTTCATTAGAGATACAGCCCATAGTCCTCTATATAGAGATCCAGCCCCTAGTCCTCTATATAGAGATACAGCCCTAGTAGGGGGTAGAGTAACATTGAGGGGGCTGAGGGTTGGGGGTAGAGATAACAGGGGAGGCTGAGGGGTCCTTCATTAGAGTAACAGGGGAGGCTGAGGGGTGGGGGTAGAGTAACAGGGAGTGGGCTGACGGGTGGGGGGTAGAGTAACAGGGAGGGGGCTGAGGGGTGGGGGATAGCCCACAGGGGAGGCTGAGGGGTGGGGGGTAGATAACAGGGAGGGGCCTGAGGGGTGGGGGGTAGAGATACAGCCCATAGGGTGCTGAGGGTTGGGGGATAGAGCCCAGGGGTGGGGGCTGAGGGGTGGGGGGGGTAGAGTGACAGGGGGCTGAGGGGTGGGGGTAGAGATAACAGGGAGGGGGGAGTAGAGTAACAGGGAGGGGGCTGAGGGGTGGGGGTAGAGTAACAGGGAGGGGGCTGAGGGGGGGGGGTAGAGTAACAGTGAGGGGGCTAGGGGGCGGCGGGGGTAGAGTAACAGGGAGGGGCTGAGGGGGGGGGAAAGAGTAACAGGGGTGGGGGCTGAGGGGTGGGGGGTAGACTAACAGGGGGCTGAGGGGTGGGGGGTAGAGTAACAGGGGGCTGAGGGTGGGGGGTAGAGTGACAGGGGGCTGAGGGGTGGGGGTAGAGTAACAGGGAGGGGGCTGAGGGGGGGAGGTGGGGGGTAGAGTAACAGGGAGGGGATGATGGGTGGGGGGGGGGTAGAGTAACAGGGAGGGGGCTGAGGGTTGGGGGAAAGAGTAACAGGGGTGGGGGCTGAGGGTGGGGGGTAGAGTAACAGGGTGGGGGCTAAGGGGGAGGGGGGTTAGAGTAACAGGGAGGGGGGGCTGAGGGTTGGGGGTAGAGTAACAGGTGTGGGGGCTGAGGGTTGGGGGAAAGAGTAACAGGGGGGGGGCTGAGGGGTGGGGGGTAGAGTAATGGGGGGGGGGGGGGATTAGAGTAACAGGGGGGGCTGAGGGGTGGGGGTTGAGTAACAGGGGGGCTGAGGGGTGGGGGGCAGAGTAACAGGGGAGGCTGAGGGGTGGGGGGGTAGAGTAACAGGGAGGGGCCTGAGGGTGGGGGTAGAGTAACGGGGAGGGTGCTGAGGGTTGGGGGATAGAGTAACAGGGGTGGGGGCTGAGGGGTGGGGGGTAGAGTGACAGGGGGCTGAGGGGTGGGGGTAGAGTAACAGGGAGGGGGCTGAGTAGAGTAACAGGGAGGGGGCTGAGGGGTGGGGGGTAGAGTAACAGGGAGGGGGCTGAGGGGTGGGGGGTAGAGTAACAGTGAGGGGGCTAGGGGCGGGGGTAGAGTAACAGGGAGGGGGCTGAGGGGTGGGGGAAAGAGTAACAGGGGTGGGGGCTGAGGGGTGGGGGTAGACTAACAGGGGGCTGAGGGGTGGGGGTAGAGTAACAGGGGGCTGAGGGGTGGGGGTAGAGTGACAGGGGGCTGAGGGGTGGGGGTAGAGTAACAGGGAGGGGGCTGAGGGGTGGGAGGTGGGGGGTAGAGTAACAGGGAGGGGGCTGATGGGTGGGGGGTAGAGTAACAGGGAGGGGGCTGAGGGTTGGGGGAAAGAGTAACAGGGGTGGGGGCTGAGGGGTGGGGGTAGAGTAACAGGGAGGGGGCTAAGGGGGAGGGGGGTTAGAGTAACAGGGAGGGGGAGCTGAGGGTTGGGGGGTAGAGTAACAGGTGTGGGGGCTGAGGGTTGGGGGAAAGAGTAACAGGGGTGGGGGCTGAGGGGTGGGGGTAGAGTAATGGGGGGCTGAGGGGGGATTAGAGTAACAGAGAGGGGGCTGAGGGGTGGGGGTTGAGTGACAGGGGGCTGAGGGGTAGGGGGTAGAGTAACATGGGGGGTGGGGGGTAGAGTAACAGGGGAGGCTGAGGGGTTGGGGGTAGAGTAACAGGGGGAGGCTGAGGGGTGGGGGGGCAGAGTAACAGGGGGAGGCTGACGGGTGGGGGTAGAGTAACAGGGAGGGGGCTGAGGGGTGGGGGTAGAGTGACAGGGGAGGCTGAGGGGTGGGGGGTAGAGTAACAGGGAGGGGCCTGAGGGGTGGGGGTAGAGTAACGGGGAGGGTGCTGAGGGTTGGGGGATAGAGTAACAGGGGTGGGGGCTGAGGGGTGGGGGGGGTAGAGTGACAGGGGGCTGAGGGGTGGGGGTAGAGTAACAGGGAGGGGGCTGAGGGGTGGGAGGTGGGGGGCAGAGTAACAGGGAGGGGGCTGAGGGGTGGGGGGTAGAGTAACAGGAAGGGGGCTGAGGGGTGGGGGTAGAGTGACAGGGGGCTGAGGGGTGGGGGGTAGAGTAACAGGGAGGGGGCTGAGGGGTGGGAGGTGGGGGGTAGAGTAACAGGGAGGGGGCTGAGGGGGTGGGGGTGGGGGGTAGAGTAACAGGGAACTGAGGGGTGGGGGGTAGAGGGAGGGGGCTAGGGGCGGGGGTAGAGTAACAGGGAGGGGCCTGAGGGGTGGGGGTAGAGTAACAGGGGGCTGAGGGGTGGGGGTAGAGTAACAGGGAGGGGGCTGGGGGTAGAGTAACAGGGAGGGGGCTGAGGGGTGGGGGTAGACTAACAGGGGGCTGAGGGGTGGGGGTAGAGTAACAGGGGGCTGAGGGGTGGGGGTAGAGTGACAGGGGGCTGAGGGGTGGGGGTAGAGTAACAGGGAGGGGGCTGAGGGGTGGGGGGTAGACTAACAGGGGGCTGAGGGGTGGGGGTAGAGTAACAGGGGGCTGAGGGGTGGGGGGTAGAGTGACAGGGGGCTGAGGGGTGGGGGTAGAGTAACAGGGAGGGGGCTGAGGGGTGGGAGGTGGGGGTAGAGTAACAGGGAGGGGGCTGATGGGTGGGGGGGTAGAGTAACAGGGAGGGGGCTGAGGGAGTTATCATATAACAGGGAATCTCCCTTCTCTGACGGCAGGACGTTCTGGGATGAGTAGTTGGTGTGGGCTGAAACGATAGTCATCATCTCTGAGGTCATGTGTTCCTTAACCATGGGGTATTCTATGAAACACTGTTACCGTAGAAACAAGCAGAGGTTTGGTTGGCTTCCGTCTGGTCGTCTTAGTGAGGTAAAACCCCATTGTGAGGAGGATGAGTTGCTGGACAGCATGAAGGCAGTTCTGGGTCCCACGAGTTCAGCTAACTGATCTGTTCTGTTAACACCAGTTCTGTAAGCAACAACACAAATTTCTCAATGGAATTAAACACTTAACATAGAAGATAAAGAAAAGCCTAATATCAAATGAGGAGATATCTTTACCCTTAAATAACATCATCCACTGCCTGAGCTTTTTTTTCTTTTCTAGATCATTCAACAGCCTTCCGTCCAGCCCTCCAGTCTAATTAGGTGTAACAGACTGAATATAAACGTCAAGACAATACCTCAACTAAAATACAAGCCTCTATTGGGGAGCTCTGATGTATTGACTATTATGGACGCAAGCAGTTTAAAAAAAAAAGAAAGTCAGATGTCATTTACAGCGACCACCCAGAAGAGGAGCTATAAAGCCTGGAGGAACCTCTCTGAGGATTATCAGAACTTTAGTTCTGTTCTTGACCACACACACAAAGCCTCCGACGTAAAATAGGGAAATGTTAAAAGGGAATCAAATAGCACATTTCCTAGAACGGCTAGTAATAATAACACTGAAGGTTGTTTTGAAATGAACACTGTTTCCAGACTCCGACGCCCTCGGACATCCAAAGCAAGCAACCCCAGAATACCAGCGCTGAGCTACAGCTCTCTGCTCAGGAACAATCGCAGACAGATACATCCCTTTAATAAATCAAGGTGTGAGATTTAAGTTTACCTTCCTTTTGATCTACTGACCCAAAACAATGCTAAAAGAGATATGAAGACAAACAGTTTTAATTAAATAACAACTAACCGGGAAAGCTGTGGATAGATGTTGTTATATATTCTAAGATATTTAATTTATAATTTAAATTATAATATTTATAATTCATAATTTATTTAATTTATTTAATTTATAATTTATTTTTCTCAGTTATAGAGAGGAAACAGCTAGTATCTCTGTTATAGAGAGAGGAAACAGCTAGTCTACGTTATAGAGAGAGGAAACAGCTAGTCTCTACGTTATAGAGAGAGGAAACAGCTAGTCTCTACGTTATAGAGAGAGGAAACAGCTAGTCTCTACGTTATAGAGAGGAAACAGCTAGTCTCTACCTTATAGAGAGAGGAAGCAGCTAGTCTCTACTTTATATAGAGAGGAAACAGCTAGTCTCTACTTTATAGAGAGGAAACAGCTAGTCTCTACATTATAGAGAGGAAACAGCTAGTCTCTACTTTATAGAGAGGAAACAGCTAGTGTCTACTTTATAGAGAGAGGAAACAGCTAGTCTCTACATTATAGAGAGGAAACAGCTAGTCTCTACGTTATAGAGAGGAAACAGCTAGTCTCTACTTTATAGAGAGGAAACAGCTGGTCTCTACGTTATAGAGAGGAAACAGCTAGTCTATACTTTATATAGAGAGGAAACAGCTAGTCTCTACTTTATATAGAGAGGAAACAGCTAGTCTCTACTTTATAGAGAGAGGAAACAGCTAGTCTCTACTTTATAGAGAGAGGAAACAGCTAGTCTCTACGTTATAGAGAGGAAACAGCTGGTCTCCACGTTATAGAGAGAGGAAAGAGCTAGTCTCTACGTTATAGAGAGAGGAAACAGCTACTCTCTACTTTATAGAGAGGAAACAGCTGGTCTCCACGTTATAGAGAGAGGAAACAGCTAGTCTCTACGTTATAGAGAGGAAACAGCTAGTCTCTACTTTATATAGAGAGGAAACAGCTAGTCTCTACTTTATAGAGAGAGGAAACAGCTAGTCTCTACGTTATAGAGAGGAAACAGCTAGTCTCTACGTTATAGAGAGGAAACAGCTAGTCTCTACTTTATAGAGAGAGGAAACAGCTAGTGTCTACTTTATAGAGAGAGGAAACAGCTAGTCTCTACGTTATAGAGAGGAAACAGCTGGTCTCCACGTTATAGAGAGAGGAAACAGCTAGTCTCTACGTTATAGAGAGGAATCAGCAAGTCTCCACGTTATAGAGAGAGGAAACAGCTAGTCTCTACGTTATAGAGAGGAAACAGCTAGTCTCTACGTTATAGAGAGAGGAAACAGCTAGTCTCTACGTTATAGAGAGAGGAAACAGCTAGTCTCTACGTTATAGAGAAGAAACAGCTAGTCTCTATATTATAGAGAGGAAACAGCTAGTCTCTATGTTATATAGAGGAAACAGCTAGTCTCTACGTTATAGAGAGGAAACAACTAGTCTCTACGTTATATTGAGAGGAAACAGCTAGTCTCTACGTTATAGAGAGGAAACAGCTAGTCTCTACATTATAGAGAGAGGAAACAGCTAGTCTCTACTTTATAGAGAGAGGAAACAGCTAGTCTCTATGTTATAGAGAGAGGAAACAGCTAGTCTCTAAGTTATAAAGAGGAAACAGCTAGTCTCTACTTTATAGAGAGAGGAAACAGCTAGTCTCTAAGTTATAGAGAGAGAAAACAGCTAGTCTCTACACAATAGAGAGAGGAAACAGCTAGTCTCTACTTTATAGAGAGAGGAAACAGCTAATCTCTACATTATAGAGAGAGGAAACAGCTAGTCTCTACGTTATAGAGAGAGGAAACAGCTAGTCTCTACGTTATAGAGAGGAAACAGCTAGTCTCTACTTTATAGAGAGAGGAAACAGCTAATCTCTACATTATAGAGAGAGGAAACAGCTAGTCTCTACGTTATAGAGAGGAAACAGCTGGTCTCTAAGTTATAGAGAGAGGAAACAGCTAGTCTCTACGTTATAGAGAGAGGCAACAGCTAGTCTCTACGTTATAGAGAGGAAACAGCTAGTCTCTATATTATAGAGAGGAAACAGCTAGTCTCTACGTTATAGAGAGAGGAAACAGCTAGTCTCTATGTTATAGAGAGGAAACAGCTGGTCTCTACGTTACAGAGAGAAAACAGCTAGTCTCTAAGTTATAGAGAGAGGAAACAGCTAGTCTCTACGTTATAGAGAGAAGAAACAGCTAGTCTCTACTTTATATAGAGAGGAAACAGCTGGTCTCTACGTTATAGAGAGAGGAAACAGCTAGTCTCTACGTTATAGAGAGGAAACAGCTAGTCTCTACGTTATAGAGAGAGGAAACAGCTAGTCTCTACGTTATAGAGAGAGGAAACAGCTAGTCTCTACTTTATAGAGAGGAAACAGCTGGTCTCTAAGTTATAGAGAGAGGAAACAGCTAGTCTCTACGTTATAGAGAGGAAACAGCTAGTCTCTACGTTATAGAGAGAGGAAACAGCTAGTCTCTACCTTATAGAGAGAGGAAACAGCTAATCTCTACGTTATAGAGAGAGGAAACAGCTAGTCTCTACGTTATAGAGAGGAAACAGCTAGTCTCTACGTTATAGAGAGAGGAAACAGCTAGTCTCTACGTTATAGAGAAAGGAAACAGCTAGTCTCTACGTTATAGAGAGAGGAAACAGCTAGTCTCTACGTTATATAGAGAGGAAACATCTAGTCTCTACGTTATATAGAGAGGAAACAGCTAGTCTCTACGTTATAGAGAGAGGAAACAGCTAGTCTCTACGTTATAGAGAGAAGAAACAGCTAGTCTCTACGTTATAGAGAGGAAACAGCTAGTCTCTACATTATATAGAGAGGAAACAGCTAGTCTCTACGTTATAGAGAGAGGAAACAGCTAGTCTCTACCTTATAGAGAGAGGAAACAGCTGGTCTCTACGTTATAGAGAGGAAACAGCTAGTCTCTACTTTATAGAGAGAGGAAACAGCTAGTCTCTACCTTATAGAGAGAGGAAACAGCTAGTCTCTACGTTATAGAGAGATGAAACAGCTAGTCTCTACTTTATAGAGAGAGATAACAGCTAGTCTCTACGTTATAGAGAGGAAACAGCTAGTCTCTATATTATAGAGAGGAAACAGCTAGTCTATACTTTATAGAGAGAGGAAACAGCTAGTCTCTACCTTATAGAGAGAGGAAAAAGCTAGTCTCTACGTTATAGAGAGAGGAAACAGCTAGTCTCTACCTTATAGAGAGAGGAAACAGCTAGTCTCTACGTTATAGAGAGGAAACAGCTAGTCTCTACATTATAGAGAGAGGAAACAGCTAGTCTCTACGTTATAGAGAGGAAACAGCTAGTCTCTATGTTATAGAGAGGAAACAGCTAGTCTCTACTTTATAGAGAGAGGAAACAGCTAGTCTCTACCTTATAGAGAGAGGAAACAGCTAGTCTCTACGTTATAGAGAGAGGAAACAGCTAGTCTCTACCTTATAGAGAGAGGAAACATCTAGTCTCTACGTTATACAGAGAGGAAACAGCTAGTCTCTACGTTATAGAGAGGTAACAGCTAGTCTCTACGTTATAGAGAGAGGAAACAGCTAGTCTCTACGTTATAGAAATATGAAATAGGTTGTCTCAGGCAGTTAACTGTATATATAATTTCCGTATATAATGTCCCCTGATTTATATTTGTGAATGTCAATTCAGAAGACATTCTTAAGTAAAGAGCCTGATATTTGCTATGCTGCTCTATCGTATTGCCAAAGGATTCCATTTGTATGGATTCCAAATAAAGGCTGAGGACTGAACGGGATCAGGCAGTTACACATTGGTTGCGCAGACCAGTGGTCAGTAAATCATCTGGAAAACAGATATTTTATTACGACCTGTACCATCTCTGTTATTATACTGAACGTTTCAATTAAGTTAATTATAGAAAATCCTCTGGTAAATCTACAGCGCTTCGGACTGATGCTACAGTACAGCCTTCCTGCTGACGCACTACCACTTCTCCACAGAAACCTACAACATTTGTCAGACCTCAGGATATAAGACCCAGATGCAGACAGTTCGAAGAATAAAACGCGTAAAAAAACAAGGGGCAGACAGACGACAGGTCAAAGGGCAGGCAGAGGTCAGTAATCCAGATCAGAGTCCAAAAGGTACAGGACGGCAGGCAGAGGTCAGTAATCCAGATCAGAGTCCAAAAGGTTCAGGACGGCAGGCAGAGGTCAGTAATCCAGATCAGAGTCCAAAAGGTACAGGTCAGGACGGCAGACAGGGGTCAGTAATCCAGATCAGAGTCCAAAAGGTTCAGGACGGCAGGCAGAGGTCAGTAATCCAGATCAGAGTCCAAAAGGTACAGGACGGCAGACAGAGGTCAGTAATCCAGATCAGAGTCCAAAAGGTACAGGACGGCAGGCAGAGGTCAGTAATCCAGATCAGAGTCCAAAAGGTACAGGACGGCAGGCAGGCTCAGGGTCAGGGTCAGTCTCAGGGTCAGGGCAGGCAGGGTCAGGGTCAGGGTCAGGGTCAGAGCAGGCAGTCTCAGGATCAGAGCAGGCAGAGGTCAGTAATCCAGATCAGAGTCCAAAAGGTACAGGACGGCAGGCAGAGGTCAGTAAACCAGATCAGAGTCCAAAAGGTGCAGGACGGCAGGCAGGGTCGGGGTCAGTCTCAGGGTCAGGGTCAGGCAGGCAGGGGTCAGGGTCAGGGTCAGGCAGCAGTCTCAGTGTCAGAGCAGGCAGTGTCAGGGTCAGGGCAGGCAGTCTCAGGGTCAGAGCAGGCAGTCTCAGGGTCAGGGCAGGCAGTCTCAGGGTCAGAGCATGCAGAAGTCAGGGTCAGGGCAGGCAGTCTTGGCGTCAGAGCAGGCAGAGGTCAGGGTCAGAGCAGGCAGAGGTCAGGGTCAGAGCAGGCCGAATGGTCAAAACTAGGAAAACTTGAAAACAAGGACTAGAGAGAAAACAGAGGAAAAAACACTGGTAGGCTTGACGAGACAAGACTAACTGGCAACAGACAAACAGAGAACACAGGTATAAATAGACTGGGGATAATGAGGAAGATGGGAGACACCTGGAGGAGGGTGGAGACCAGCACAAAGACAGGTGAAACAGATCAGGGTGTTACAAAATTGTAAATCTCACATTTCTAAAGACTCCAAACAAAATAGTCAAATATAGTCAAGTTTGCGTATCACCTTGATGAGCAGTAACCACCACTATCCCCTTCTTTACCCTCCCTATAGCCAGAACCGTAAACAGTATGTCATCGGCAGGTTTTCACATGTTCTCATTGGGGCCTGAATCATGGCTAATCGTGGTCGTTTCTTTGACCCAGTGGAATCTGCTCTCCCCTGATGGAGAGATCTACAGACCACCAGAAGACTACGACAGACCGCTAGACTACAGCAGACCACTAGACTACAACAGACCACTAGACTACAGCAGACCACTAGACTACAGCAGACCACTAAACTACAGCAGACCACTAGACTACAGCAGACCACTAGACTACAACAGACCACTAGACTACAGCAGACCTCTAGACTACAGCAGACCACTACAGGACCTCCAGAAGACTACAGCAGACCTCTAGACTACAGCAGACCACTAGACTACAGCAGAACACTAGAAGACCTCCACTAGACTACAGCAGACCACTAAACTACAGCAGACCACTAGACTACAGCAGACCACTAAATTACAGCAGACCACTACAGGACCTCCAGAAGACTACAGTAGACCACTAGACTACAGCAGACCACTAGACTACAGCAGAACAGTAGAAGACCTCCAGTAGACTACAACAGAACACTAAAGACTACAGCAGGCCTGGTTCTGGGCCAAGAGAACCGCTCCAGTCCCTGAAAGGACAACATGGTTCAGACCTGGTTCTGGGCCAAGAGCATCACTCCAGTCCCTGAAAGGAAAGCATGGTTCAGGCCTGGTTCTGGGTCAAGAGCATCACTCCAGTCCCTGAAAGGAGAGCATGGTTCAGGCCTGGTTCTGGGCCAAGAGCATCACTCCAGTCCCTGAAAGGACAACATGGTTCAGACCTGGTTCTGGGCCAAGAGCATCACTCCAGTCCCTGAAAGGACAACATGGTTCAGGCCTGATTCTGGGCCAAGAGCATCACTCCAGTCCCTGAAAGGACAACATGGTTCAGACCTGGTTCTGGGCCAAGAGCATCACCCCAGTCCCTGAAAGGAGAGCATGGTTCAGACCTGGTTCTGGGCCAAGAGCATCACTCCAGTCCCTGAAAGGAGAGCATGGTTCAGACCTGGTTCTGGCAGATGCAACGTTGGCACGTCTCCTTCGGATGAACTGTCATGTTGTTTCCGTCATGAGAGATTTAAGTCCTGGCTAATTTCTGTTATAAATGAGGATCAGCTTTCAGAGAGGAAACTTCTAGGACGTTCAGCCAGGGAACGAGCAAGGGAAATTACAGTCCTGGGCAAATGTAAAAAAATTAAGTTAGAAAAACATATCAAAACTTTAAAATATTGAAATCTGATGATAAATGTACTTCTATTTTGATATAAACAATGGTCATGAAATCCAATGGAAACCCCCGACCAGATACCCTTGGTTATTATGGAATGCATTGAACAATGAAACATTTGGAATTCTGATCGGCTCCCCGAATGAGTTCCAATTCCAATAACATCAGATATTGTAATATGTCAAATGAAAACAACATCATGTCACCTGGGGCGGCAGGCGCCACTGCCATAACGCTGTGCTTCTGAAAATATTGCAGGGTTCTGCCAACCCCCCCCCCCACCCCCGAGCACCCCCAACACCTAAGACAACAGTGGGAGGATGGCCGCTGTCCAAGCCTGGCCGTTCTGGATGTCTCCACATACCGGCTCCCATGGCCGTTCGTCTCTCTGCCTCAATCTTGGTGGAGTGCAGGGGTCCTGTTATTACCCAGAGTCTGGCTAGCTAGCTGGGTGTCCTTAGGCAGATCATGATGCTACAGAGTTATGGCTGGCTGTCTGGTTGGCTTGTTGGCTAGCTAGCTGGGTGTCCTTAGGCAGATCATGATGCTACAGAGTTGTGGCTGAATGTCTGGCTGGCTGGCTGTCTGGTTGGCTTGTTGGCTGGCTGGCTGTCCGTCTGGCTCTCGTCTGGCTAGTTGGGTGTCCTCTTGCAGATCACGATGCTACAGAGTTATTGCTAGCTGGCTGGCTGGCTGGTTGTCCTCGGGCGGTAAACGATGTGCACACTGTGAGTATCATAATGAGTACCAAGCATTCAAAGGTTATACAACAACACACATAACATTCCAATACTCCAGCATATCAAATCAAATCAAAGGTTATTTGTCACATGCGCCGAATACATCGCTTACTTACCAACAACGCAGTTCAAGAAATACAGTTAATCAAACATTTACTAAATAATCTAAAGTATAAGAAATCACATCAATCAAAAAGTAACAAAGTACATTTACAAAACAATAACGAGCCTACAGTATATACCGAGTCAATGTGCGGGGATAGAGGTTAGTCGAGGTCATTTTTAAAGTGACTATGCATAGATAATATACAGCGAGTAGCAGCAGTGTAAAAAGAAAGGGGCGTGTCAATGTAAATAGTCCGGTGGTCATTTGTTAAGTTGTTCAGCAGTCTTATGAATTGGGGGTAGAAGCTGTTAAGGAGCCTTTTGGTCCTAGACTTGGTGCTCCAGTACCGCTTATCGTAGCAGAGAGAACAGCAGAGAGAACGGTCTATGGAACGGTCTTTGGAAAATCTTTGGGCCTTCCTCTGACACCGCCTAGTATATAGGTCCTGGATGTTAGGAACCACCTGCTATATAGGTCATGGATGTTAGGAACCACCTGCTATATAGGTCATGGATGTTAGGAACAACCTGGTATATAGGTCATGGATGTTAGGAACCACCTGGTATATAGGTCCTGGATGTTAGGAACCACCTGGTATATAGGTCCTGGATGTTAGGAACCACCTGGTATATAGGTCCTGGATGTTAGCAACCACCTGGTATATAGGTCCTGGATGTTAGGAACCACCTGGTATATAGGTCCTGGATGTTATGGTATATAGGTCCTGGAAGGAACCACCTGGGGTCCTGGATGGCAGGAACCACCTGGTATATAGGTCCTGGATATTAGGAACCACCTGGTATATAGGTCTTGGATGGCAGGAACCACCTGGTATATAGGTCCTGGATGTTAGGAACCACCTGGTATATAGGTCCTGGATGGCAGGAACCACCTGGTATATAGGTCCTGGATGTTAGGAACCACCTGGTATATAGGTCCTGGATGTTAGGAACCACCTGGTATATAGGTCCTGGATGTTAGGAACCACCTGGTATATAGGTCCTGGATGTTAGGAACCACCTGGTATATAGGTCCTGGATGTTAGGAACCACCTGGGATATAGGTCCTGGATGGCAGGAACCACCTGGTATATAGGTCCTGGATGTTAGGAACCACCTGGTATATAGGTCCTGGATGTCAGGAACCACCTGGTATATAGGTCCTGTATGGCAGGAACCACCTGGTATATAGGTCCTGGATATTAGGAGCCACCTGGTATATAGGTCTTGGATGGCAGGAACCACCTGGTATATAGGTCCTGGATGTTAGGAACCACCTGGTATATTGGTCCTGGATGGCAGGAACCACCTGGTATATAGGTCCTGGATGTTAGGAACCACCTGGTATATAGGTCCTGGATGTTAGGAACCACCTGGTATATAGGTCCTGGATGTTAGGAACCACCTGGTATATAGGTCCTGGATGTTAGGAACCACCTGGTATATAGGTCCTGGATGTTAGGAACCACCTGGTATATAGGTCCTGGATGTTAGGAACCACCTGGTATATAGGTCCTGGATGTTAGGAACCATATCGTCTGTTTGAATATTTAGATCATGAAAATGGATTGAAATAATTTAAACACATTAACTTGACAAACTCACCCCTCATGTTTGACACATTTATAGTATGTGAGAAAAATGTGTAAGTTAAGGATATACCTACAAATACCTAGGTGTCTGGTTAGACTTTAAACTCTCTTTCCAGACTCACATTAAACAACTCCAATCCAAAATGAAATCTAGAATCGGCTTCCAATTTCGCAACAAGCATCCTTCGCTCATGCTGCCAAACATACCTTCGTAAAACTGATCAACCTACCGATCCTTGACTTCGTTGTTATTTACAAAATATCCTCCAACATCTACTCAGCAAATTGGATGCAGTCTATCACAGTGCCATCCGTTTTGTCACCAAAGCCCCATATATCACCCACCACTGCGACCTGTATGCTCTCGTTGGCTGGCCCTCGCTTCATATTAGTCGCCAAACCCACTGGCTCCAGGTCATCTTTGCTCGGTAAAGCCCTGCCTTATCTCAGCTCACAGGTCACCATAGCAGCACCCACCCGTAGCACGCGCTCCAGCAGGTATATTTCACTGGTCATCCCCAAAGCCAACTCCTTGTTTGGCCCTCCTTTCCTTCCAGTTCTCTGCTGCCAATGATTGGAACAAATTGCAAAAATCACTGAAGCTGGAGACTCATATCTCCCTCACTAACTTTAAGCATCAGCTATCAGAGCAGCTTACAGATCTCTGCACCTGTACATAGCCCATCTGTAAATAGCCCACCCAACTACCACATCCCCATATTGTAATACATTTTTTTGCTCATTTGCACCCCAGTATCTCTACTTGCAAATTAATTTTTGCTCATCAATCACTCCAGTGTTTAATTGCTAAACTGTAATTACTTCGCCACCACGGCCTATTTATTTCCTTACCTCCCTACTCTTACTTCATCTGCACACACTGTATATAGATTTTTCTATTGTATTATTGACTGTCTGTTTGTTTACTCCATGTGTAACTCTGTGTTGTTGTTTTTGTCGCACATGCTAACACAGACAGGCTAACACAGACAGGCTAACACAAGAACCAAGCCATCACAGACAGGCTAACACAGACATGCTAACACAGACAGGCTAACACAAGAACCAAGCCATCACAGACAGGCTAACACAGACATGCTAACACAGACAGGCTAACACAAGAACCAAGCCATCACAGACAGGCTAACACAGACAGGCTAACACAGACAGGCTAACACAAGAACCAAGCCATCACAGACTGTGTTAGCCTGTCTGTGTTAGCTTGGTTCTTGTGTTAGCCTGTCTGTGTTAGCTTGGTTCTTGTGGTCTAGAGTTGTGTATGTGTTTCTGTGTGTGGAGTAAAGGTGGTCTAGAGTTGTGTCTCCTCTAGTTGCACAGGTGACATGCTGGTAGAAGGTCAAACAGATTTTGGTTCACCTGAAATGAAATCACCAGCCACTAGGAGTGCCAGGATTATGATTTTCTTGTTTGGTTATGGCCGTATACAGCTCATCGAGTGCGGTCTTAACTGACTTGCCTAGTTAAATAAAGGTAAAATAAATAAAAAACAGTAGCTATGCCCCACCCCTGACTCCCAGCGTATTACGTTACAGAATACTACCTCACTTCCTGACTCCCAGCATATTACGTTACAGAATACTACCTCACTTCCTGACTCCCAGCGTATTACGTTACAGAATACTACCTCACTTCCTGACTCCCAGCGTATTACGTTACAGAATACTACCTCACTTCCTGACTCCAGACGTTACAGAATACTACCTCACTTCCTGACTCCCAGCGTATTACTGACAGAATACTACCTCAGACTCCCAGTGTATTACGTTACAGAATACTACCTCACTTCCTGACTCCAGACGTTACAGAATACTACCTCACTTCCTGACTCCAGACGTACTACGTTACAGAATACTACCTCACTTCCTGACTCCAGACGTACTACGTTACAGAATACTACCTCACTTCCTGACTCCAGACGTACTACGTTACAGAATACTACCTCACTTCCTGACTCCAGACGTACTACGTTACAGAATACTACCTCACTTCCTGACTCCAGACATTACAGAATACTACCTCACTTCCTGACTCCAGACGTTACAGAATACTACCTCACTTCCTGACTCCAGACGTTACAGAATACTACCTCACTTCCTGACTCCAGACGTACTACGTTACAGAATACTACCTCTGCAAAGGGAGTTTTTCCTAGCCACCGTGCTTCTACACCTGCATTGCTTGCTGTTTGGGGTTTTAGGCTATGATTCTGTACAGCAATTTGGGATATCAGCTGATGCAAGAAGTGCTTTATTTGATTTGATTTGATTTGAAAAAATGGAAGAAGCAGAGGATGACACCATCTTCCAGACGATCAAGGAACAGGGTCATCTACTCCACCAACACCCAGCTAGCGCAATTGGGTCATGGAGGAGGTCCTCTGCGTTCTCCACCGCCTCGACACAACCAGTGTGGCTCTCCGTATCCCTAACAGAGGGCCTCCTACAATAGGTCGTCACAGTGAGACAGTCCCCCAGTCTTCCCAGTGTTCCACCCAGGTCAGCAATGCCTGACTGTGACTTCCGGAGAGGTATGACGTACTCCATTGAAATGCTCCCTCTATTTCACCTATCGGACTGGAGCCCCCATCACTGAGAGGTCTAAGGTTGCCACGGTCATTTGTCTGCTGACCAGGCGGGTGATGGAATGGTTTTCAGCCGTCTGAGAGAAAGGAGAGGAGGAGCTGGGTCCCTATGAGAGGTTCATGGCTCTGTTCAGGGCAGTCTGTGACCCTCATCCAGAGAGCAGAGAAGGAGGTGCTGCTGTAGGCCCTCCTTGGTTGGGGACAGAAGCACCAGATCATCAGCGAACAGTAGACATTTGACTTCAGATTCTAGTAAGGTGAGGCCGGGTGCTGCAGACTGTTCTAGTGCCCTTGGCAATTCGTTGATATATATGTTGAAGAGGGTGGGGCTTAAGCTGCATCCCTGTCTCACCCCACGGCCCTTTGGAAAGACATTTGGAAAGACATTTTTGTGTCTGCCTCATCAGACCCACTGTATTGGTTACTGGTCTGCCTCATCAGACCCACTGTACTGGTTACTGGACTGCCTCATCAGACCCTCTGTATTGGTTACTGGTCTGTCTCATCAGACCCACTGTACTGGTTACTGGTCTGTCTCATCAGACCCACTGTATTGGTTACTGGTCTGCCTCATCAGACCCACTGTATTGGTTACTGGTCTGTCTCATCAGACCCACTGTACTGGTTACTGGTCTGCCTCATCAGACCCTCTGTATTGGTTACTGGTCTGCCTCATCAGACCCACTGTACTGGTTACTGGACTGCCTCATCAGACCCTCTGTATTGGTTACTGGTCTGTCTCATCAGACCCACTGTACTGGTTACTGGTCTGTCTCATCAGACCCACTGTACTGGTTACTGGTCTGTCTCATCAGACCCACTGTACTGGTTACTGGTCTGTCTCATCAGACCCACTGTACTGGTTACTGGTCTGCCTCATCAGACCCACTGTACTGGTTACTGGACTGCCTCATCAGACCCACTGTATTGGTTACTGGTCTGTCTCATCAGACCCACTGTACTGGTTACTGGTCTGTCTCATCAGACCCACTGTATTGGTTACTGGTCTGCCTCATCAGACCCACTGTACTGGTTACTGGTCTGTCTCATCAGACCCACTGTATTGGTTACTGGTCTGTCTCATCAGACCCACTGTACCTGTCTCATCAGACCCACTGTACTGGTTACTGGTCTGTCTCATCAGACCCTCTGTACTGGTTACTGGTCTGCCTCATCAGACCCACTGTATTGGTTACTGGTCTGTCTCATCAGACCCACTGGTCTGGTCTGCCTCATCAGACCCACTGTACTGGTTACTGGACTGCCTCATCAGACCCACTGGTTACTGGTCTGTCTCATCAGACCCACTGTACTGGTTACTGGTCTGTCTCATCAGACCCACTGTACTGGTCTGTCTCATCAGACCCACTGACTGGTCTGTCTCATCAGACCCACTGTATTGGTTACTGGTCTGTCTCATCAGACCCACTGTATGTACTAGTTACTGGTCTGCCTCATCAGACCCACTGTATTGGTTACTGGTCTGTCTCATCAGACCCACTGTACTGGTTACTGGTCTGCCTCATCAGACCCACTGTATTGGTTACTGGTCTGTCTCATCAGACCCACTGACCTGGTCTGCCTCATCAGACCCACTGTATTGGTTACTGGTCTGTCTCATCAGACCCACTGTACTGGTTACTGGTCTGCCTCATCAGACCCACTGTACTGGTCTGCCTCATCAGACCCACTGTACTGGTTACTGGTCTGTCTCATCAGACCCACTGTATTGGTTACTGGTGCCTCATCAGACCCACTGTACTGTCTGGACTGCCTCATCAGACCCACTGTATTGGTTACTGGTCTGCCTCATCAGACCCACTGTACTGGTTACTGGACTGCCTCATCAGACCCACTGTATTGGTTACTGGTCTGCCTCATCAGACCCACTGTATTGTTACTGGACTGCCTCATCAGACCCACTGTACTGGTTACTGGACTGCCTCATCAGACCCACTGTATTGGTTACTGGTCTGCCTCATCAGACCCACTGTACTGGTTACTGGACTGCCTCATCAGACCCACTGTATTGGTTACTGGTCTGTCTCATCAGACCCACTGTACTGGTTACTGGTCTGCCTCATCAGACCCACTGTATTGGTTACTGGTCTGCCTCATCAGACCCACTGTACTGGTTACTGGTCTGTCTCATCAGACCCACTGTATTGGTTACTGGTCTGTCTCATCAGACCCACTGTACTGGTTACTGGTCTGCCTCATCAGACCCACTGTACTGGTTACTGGTCTGCCTCATCAGACCCACTGTACTGGTTACTGGTCTGCCTCATCAGACCCACTCTACTGGTTAACTGCACAATTGTTTGTGTACATGGATGTTATAATGTTGTATGTTTTCCCACCTCTTCCCACTCTCCATCAGTTTGTATAGCAGACCCTTATGCCAAATTGAGTCAAAAGCTTTTTTTGAAATCAACAAAGCATGAGAAGACTTTGCCTTTGTTTTTGGTTTGTTTGTTTGTCTATTAGACTGTGCAGGGTGAATACTGTCATTAATTTGGTTTTAAAAAAAGCCAACTTGACATTTGCTCAGTACAATGTTTTCACAGAGGAAATGTACAATGTTGCTGTTAATCATAATGCAGATGGTTTTCCCAAGGTTGCTGTTGACCCATATCCCCCAGTAGTTATTGGGGTCAAATTTGTCTCCACTTTTGTTTCCGAAAATTGGGGAAGATGCCAGAACTGAGGATGATGTTAAAGGGTTTAAGTATAGGAACATTTGTATTTGTGGTCTCTATATTTTACAATTTAATTATTAATTTTAGGATACCATCAACCCTACATGCCTTTTTGGGTTGGAGGTTTTGTGTTTTGTCCTGTAGTCCATTCAATGTGATTGGAGAATCTGGTAGTCTAGTTGATTCTAAGATTTGTATTTAATTTGTATTTAATCTATGTGTACATGTAATAATATACATGTAAATGTTTTTGCTGTTTGTTATTTGTTCTTTTGTCGAGCCAAAAATATTGGAGAAGTTGTTTGGATAGATAACTCTTCATGTTGTTGTTCATTTAAAGCTTTCCAATTTTCCCAGAAGTGGAAAAAGATTCTATTGATTCTTCAATTACATTGAGCTGATTTCTGACGTGATGTTCCTTCTTTTTCCGTAGTGTATTTCTGTATTGTTTTAGTGATTCACCATAGTGAA
>NC_056446.1:45386156-45431156 GCF_018296145.1 Oncorhynchus tshawytscha | reverse complement strand
TGCCTCTATCAGACCCACTAGAGTGGTGTGTTACTGTCTCTATTAGACCCACTGTAGTGGTGTGTTACTGCCTCTATTAGACCCACTATAGTGGTGTGTTACTGCCTCTATCAGACCCACTATGATGGTGTGTTACTGCCTCTATCAGACCCACTATGATGGTGTGTTACTGCCTCTATCAGACCCACTATGATGGTGTGTTACTGCCTCTATTAGACCCACTATAGTGGTGTGTTACTGCCTCTATCAGACCCACTATGATGGTGTGTTACTGCCTCTATCAGACCCACTATGATGGTGTGTTACTGCCTCTATCAGACCCACTATGATGGTGTGTTACTGCCTGTTTCAGACCAACCCTGTTCTGATTGACGGTTAACTGAGATTCAGTAACCTAACGTAGCAGTTAGTGTGCAGGAGGAATTAAGTTGGAGTGTCACCTTGTTAACCTCCACAATGGGACGTCTCATCACAGGCCGTCTTTCCATTTACCCTGAAAACCAGAACCTCTGGTTGGTGGGGACTCTACAGAGGATAGAACCTCTGGTTGGTGGGGACTCTACAGAGGATAGAGCCTCTGATTGGTGGGGACTCTACAGAGGATAAAGCATCTGATTGGTGGGGACTCTACAGAGGATAGAGCATCTGATTGGTGGGGACTCTACAGAGGATAGAGCATCTGATTGGTGGGGACTACAGAGGAGAGTCAAAGACGCAAAATGACCAGGCGCTCTGTTCTGATTGGGTTAGTGTATTCTCCTCTACAGAGGATAGAGCCTCTGGTTGGTGGGACTCTACAGAGGGTAAAGCCTCTGATTGGTGGGGACTCTACAGAGGATAAAGCCTGATTGGTGGGGACTCTACAGAGGATAGATATCTGATTGGTGGGGACTCTACAGAGGATATAGCATCTGATTGGTGGGGACTACAGAGGAGAGTCTGAAGATATAAAATGACTATGGTGGGGACTCTACTCTATGATTGGGTACCCTAATCTCTTGTATATATACATCTCTCTCTCTCTCTACTAATAGTCTCTCTCTCTCTCTCTCTACAGCTCTCTAATCTCTCTCTCTCTCTGGTCTCTCTCTCTGTTGGTCTCTCAGATAATCTCTCTCTCTCTACTCTCTATCTCTCTCTCTCTAATCTCTATACTCTCTCTCTCTCTCTCTCTCTAAAATATCTGGTCTGGTCTCTCTCAGAGGATCTCTCTATCTCTCTACTATATACTCTATCTATCATCTCTATATATATCTCTCCCTCTCTGGGGACTCTCTCTCTCTCTCTATGGTGGGGACTCTATATATAGGATAAGCTCTCCCTCTAGGATAGTAGCTCTCTCTCTCTCTATCTCTCTCTCTCTCTCTCTCTCTCTCTCTATCTCTCTCTCTCTCTCTCTCTCTCTCTCTCTCTCTCCTCTCTCTCTCTCTCTCTCTCTCTCTCTCTCTCTCTCTCTCTCTCTCTCTCTCTCTCCTCTCTCTCTCTCTCTCTCTCTCCATCTCTCTCTCTCTCTCTCTCTCTCTCTCTCTCCTCTCTCTCTCTCTCTCTCTCTCTCCATCTCTCTCTCTCTCTCTCTCTCTGTATGTGTTTGTGTGTCCTTCTCTCCCAGTGCTACAATGATTATACAGTTAATCATGTGATAGTCAGTGTTGTGATCTTCGGTCAGCAGAAGCAGTGAGTCAGCATGACCTGCATTATGTACTGAGTCTGACTAGAGAGCTGGGAAGTCAGCTGTCAACAGCCAGGACGTTTGACAACAGCTAGGATCAAACTCAGTTGACCTCAAAATGGCAGTGTTGCTACAGGCCTGCGATGAGCCTGGCCACCATCATCACAGGACACAGAGGGACAAGACCCCTAATACTCAAACCTACCACTGCTATCGAACCACAGCATCAGTCTGAACCAGTGGCCTGGGTGGGACCTGGTTACGGTTTAGTGTGTTCAACAGCCCTCTATCAGACCTACTACTACCTACTACAGCCCTCTATCAGACCTACTACTACCTACTACAGCCCTCTATCAGACCTACTACTACCTTCTACAGCCCTCTATCAGACCTACTACTACCTACTTTAGCCCTCTATCAGACCTACTACTACCTACTACAGCCCTCTATCAGACCTACTACTACCTACTTTAGCCCTCTATCAGACCTACTACTACCTACTACAGCCCTCTATCAGACCTACTACTACCTTCTACAGCCCTCTATCAGACCTACTACTACCTACTTTACAGCCCTCTATCAGACCTACTACTACCTACTACAGCCCTCTATCAGACCTACTACTACCTACTACAGCCCTCTATCAGACCTACTACTACCTTCTACAGCCCTCTATCAGACCTACTACTACCTACTTTAGCCCTCTATCAGACCTACTACTACAGCTCTCTATCAGACCTACTACTACTACTACAGCCCTCTATCAGACCTACTACTACCTACTACTACAGCCCTCTATCAGACCTACTACTACCTACTTTGCCCTCTATCAGACCTACTACTACCTACTACAGCCCTCTATCAGACCTACTACTACCTACTTTAGCCCTCTATCAGACCTACTACTACCTACTACAGCCCTCTATCAGACCTACTACTACCTTCTACAGCCCTCTATCAGACCTACTACTACCTACTTTAGCCCTCTATCAGACCTACTACTACCTACTACAGCCCTCTATCAGACCTCAGACCTACTACTACCTACTACAGCCCTCTATCAGACCTACTACTACCTTCCTACAGCCCTCTATCAGACCTACTACTACCTACTTTAGCCCTCTATCAGACCTACTACTACAGCTCTCTATCAGACCTACTACTACTACTACAGCCCTCTATCAGACCTACTACTACCTACTACTACAGCCCTCTATCAGACCTACTACTACCTACTACTACAGCCCTCTATCAGACCTACTACTACCTACTACAGCCCTCTATCAGACCTACTACTACCTACTACAGCCCTCTATCAGACCTACTACTACCTACTACAGCCCTCTATCAGACCTACTACTACCTACTACCCCCTCTATCAGACCTAATACTACCTACTTCAGCCCCTATCAGACCTACTACTACCTATTACTACAGCCCTCTATCAGACCTACTCCTACCTACTACAGCCCTCTATCAGACCTACTACTACCTACTACAGACCTCTATCAGACCTAATACCTACTACAGCCCTCTATCAGACCTACTATTACCTACTACAGCCCTCTATCAGACCTACTACTACAGCCCTCTATCAGACCTACTACTACCTACTACTACAGCCCTCTATCAGACCTACTACTACCTACTCCAGCCCTCTATCAGACCTACTACTAACTACTACTACAGCCCTCTCTCAGACCTACTACTACCTACTACAGCCCTCTATCAGACCTACTACTACCTACTACTACAGCCCTCTATCAGACCTACTACTACATACTCCAGCCCTCTATCAGACCTACTACTAACTACTACTACAGCCATCTATCAGACCTACTACTGCCTACTACAGTCCTCTATCAGACCTTCTACTACCTACTACATTCCTCTATCAGACCTACTACTGCCTACTACAGTCCTCTATCAGACCTTCTACTACCTACTACATTCCTCTATCAGACCAACTACTACCTACTACAGCCCTCTATCAGACCTACTACGACAGCCCTCTATCAGACCTACTACTACCTACTACTACAGCCCTCTATCAGACCAACTAATACCTACTACTACAGACCTCTATCAGACCTACTACTACCTACTACTACAGACCTCTATCAGACCTACTACTACCTACTACTACAGCCCTCTATCAGACCTACTACTACCTTCTACTACAGCTCTCTATCAGACCTACTACTACCTACTACAGCCCACTATCAGACCTACTACTACAGCCCTCTATCAGACCTACTACTACCTACTTCAGCCCTCTATCAGACCTACTACTACCTACTATTACAGCCCTCTATCAGACCTACTACTACCTACTACTTCAGCCTTCTATCAGACCTACTACTACCTACTACTTCAGCCCTCTATCAGACCTACTACTACCTACTACTACAGCCCTCTATCAGACCTACTACTACCTACTACAGCCCTCTATCAGACCTACTACTACCTACTACTAAAGACCTCTATCAGACCTACTACTACCTACTACTACAGCCCTCTATCAGACCTACTGCTACCTACTACAGCCCTCTATCAGACCTACTACTACCTACTACTAAAGACCTCTATCAGACCTACTACTACCTACTACAGCCCTCTATCAGACCTACTACTACCTACTACTAAAGACCTCTATCAGACCTACTAGACTACCTACTACTACAGCCCTCTATCAGACCTACTGCTACTACTACAGCCCTCTATCAGACCTACTACTACCTACTACAGCCCTCTATCAGACCTACTACTACCTACTACAGCCCTCTATCAGACCTACTACTACCTACTACTACAGACCTCTATCAGACCTACTACTACCTACTACTACAGACCTCTATCAGACCTACCACTACCTACTACTACAGCCCTCTATCAGACCTACTACTACCTACTACAGCCCTCTATCAGACCTACTACTACCTACGACAGACCTCTATCAGACCTACTCCTACCTACTACAGACCTACTACTACTACAGCCCTCTATCAGACCTACTACCTACTACTACAGCCCTCTATCAGACCTACTACTACCTACTACAGCCCTCTATCAGACCTACTACTACCTACTACAGCCCTCTATCAGACCTACTACTACCCTACTACTACAGCCCTCTATCAGACCTACTACTACCTACTACTACAGCCCTCTATCAGACCTACTACTACCTACTACTACAGCCCTCTATCAGACCTACTACTATCCTACTACACCCTCTATCAGACCTACTACTACAGCCCTCTATCAGACCTACTACTACCTACTTCAGCCCCTATCAGACCTACTACTACCTACTACTACAGCCCTCTATCAGACCTACTACTACATACTACAGCCCTCTATCAGACCTACTACTACCTACTACTACTGCCCTCTATCAGACCTACTACTACATACTACAGCCCTCTATCAGACCTACTACTACCTACTACTACAGCCCTCTATCAGACCTACTACTACCTACTATTACAGCCCTCTATCAGACCTACTACTACCTACTACTACAGCCCTCTATCAGACCTACTACTACCTACTACTACAGCATTCTATCAGACCTACTACTGCCTACTACAGTCCTCTATCAGACCTTCTACCTACCTACTACAGCCCTCTATCAGACCTACTACTACCTACTACAGCCCTCTATCAGACCTACTGCTACCTACTACAGCCCTCTATCAGACCTAATTCCTACCTACTACAGCCCTCTATCAGACCTACTACTACCTACTACAGCCCTCTATCAGACCTACTACTACCTACTACTACAGCCCTCTATCAGACCTACTACTACCTACTCCAGCCCTCTATCAGACCTACTACTACCTACTACTACTACCCCCTCTATCAGACCTACTACTACCTACTACTACAGCCCTCTATCAGACCTACTACTACCTACTACAGCCCTCTATCAGACCTACTACTACCTACTACTAGCCCTCTATCAGACCTACTACCTACTACTACCTACTTCAGCCCCTATCAGACCTACTACTACCTACTACTACAGCCCTCTATCAGACCTACTACTACCTACTACAGCCCTCTATCAGACCTACTACTACCTACTACTACAGCCCTCTATCAGACCTACTACTACCTACTACAGCCCTCTATCAGACCTACTACTACATACTACAGCCCTCTATCAGACCTACTACTACCTATCAGACCTCTATCAGACCTACTACTACCTACTACAGCCCTCTATCAGACCTACTACTACCTACTACTACAGCCCTCTATCAGACCTACTACTACCTACTACTACAGCCCTCTATCAGACCTACTACTACCTACTACAGCCCTCTATCAGACCTACTACTACCTACTACTACAGCCCTCTATCAGACCTACTACTACCTACTACTACAGCCCTCTATCAGACCTACTACTACCTACTACAGCCCTCTATCAGACCTACTACTACCTACTACTACAGCCCTCTATCAGACCTACTACTACCTACTACAGCCCTCTATCAGACCTACTACTACCTACTACAGCCCTCTATCAGACCTACTACTACCTACTACTACAGCCCTCTATCAGACCTACTACTACAGCCCTACCTACTACTACCTACTACAGCCCTCAGCCTCTCTATCAGACCTACTACTACCTACTACAGCCCACTATCAGACCTACTACTACTACCCTCTATCAGACCTACTACTACCTACTACTACAGACCTCTATCAGACCTACTACTACCTACTACTACAGACCTCTATCAGACCTACCACTACCTACTACTACAGCCCTCTATCAGACCTACTACTACCTACTACAGCCCTCTATCAGACCTACTACTACCTACTACAGACCTCTATCAGACCTACTACTACCTACTACTACAGCCCTCTATCAGACCTACTACTACCTACTACTACAGCCCTCTATCAGACCTACTACTACCTACTACAGCCCTCTATCAGACCTACTACTACCTACTACAGCCCTCTATCAGACCTACTACCTACAGCCCTCTATCAGACCTACTACTACCCTACTACAGCCTCTATCAGACCTACCACTACCTTCTACTACAGCCCTCTATCAGACCTACTACTACCTACTACAGCCCTCTATCAGACCTACTACTACCTACTACTACAGCCCTCTATCAGACCTACTACTACCTACTCCAGCCCTCTATCAGACCTACTACTACCTACTACTACAGCCATCTATCAGACCTACTACTGCCTACTACAGTCCTCTATCAGACCTTCTACTACCTACTACAGCCCTCTATCAGACCTACTACTACCTACTACTACAGCCCTCTATCAGACCTACTACTACCTACTACAGCCCTCTATCAGACCTACTACTACCTACTACTACAGCCCTCTATCAGACCTACTACTACCTACTACAGCCCTCTATCAGACCTACTACTACCTACTACAGCCCTCTATCAGACCTACTACTACTGCCTACTACAGCCCTCTATCAGACCTACTACTACCTACTACAGCCCTCTATCAGACCTACTACTACCTACTACTACAGCTCTCTATCAGACCTACTACTACCTACTACAGCCTCTATCAGACCTACTACCTACTACAGCCCTCTATCAGACCTACTACTACCTACTTCAGCCCTCTATCAGACCTACTACTACCTACTATTACAGCCCTCTATCAGACCTACTACTACCTACTACTTCAGCCTCTATCAGACCTACTACTACCTACTACTAGACCTCTATCAGACCTACTACTACCTACTACTACAGCCCTCTATCAGACCTACTACTACCTACTACAGCCCTCTATCAGACCTACTACACCCTCTCTATCAGACCTACTACTACCTACTACAGCCCTCTATCAGACCTACTACTACCTACTACAGCCCTCTATCAGACCTACTACTACCTACTACTACAGACCTCTATCAGACCTACTACTACCTACTACTACAGCCCTCTATCAGACCTTCTACCACCTACTACTACAGCCCTCTATCAGACCTACTACTACCTACTACAGCCCTCTATCAGACCTACTACTACCTACTACAGCCCTCTATCAGACCTACAACTACCTACTCTAATCTGACAAATCAACTGTCAATTTCGGTGTTCCTCAAGGTTCTGTTTTAGGACCACTATTGTTTTCACTATATATTTTACCTCTTGGGGATGTCATTCGAAAACATAATGTTAACTTTCACTGCTATGCGGATGACACACAGCTGTACATTTCAATGATACATGGTGAAGCCCCAAAATTGCCCTCGCTAGAAGCATGTGTTTCAGACGTAAGGAAGTGGATGGCTGCAAACGTTCTACTTTTAAACTCGGACAAAACAGAGATGCTTGTTCCCAAGAAACAAAGAGATCTTCTGTTGAATTTGACAATTAATCTTAATGGTTGTACAGTCATCTCAAATAAAACTGTGAAGGACCTCGGCGTTACTCTGGACCCTGATCTCTCTTTTGAAGAACATATCAAGACCATTTCAAGGACAGCTTTTTTCCATCTACGTGACATTGCAAAAATCAGAAACTTTCTGTCCAAAAATGGTGCAGAAAAATTAATCCATGCTTTTGTCACTTCTAGGTTAGACTAGTGCAATGCTCTACTTTCCGGCTACCCGGATAAAGCACGAAATAAACTTCAGTTAGTGCTAAATACGGCTGCTAGAATCCCGACTAGAACCAAATAATGTGATCATATTACTCCAGTGCTAGCCTCCCTACACTGGCTTCCTGCCAAGGCAAGGGCTGATTTCAAGGTTTTACTGCTAACCTACAAAGCATTACATGGGCTTGCTCCTACCTATCTCTCTGATTTGGTCCTGCCGTACATACCTACACGTACGCTACGGTCACAAGACGCAGGCCTCCTAATTGTCCCTAGAATTTCTAAGCAAACAGCTGGAGGCAGGGCTTTCTCCTATAGAGCTCCATTTTTATGGAACGGTCTGCCTACCCATGTCAGAGACGCAAACTCGGTCTCAACCTTTAAGTCTTTACTGAAGACTCATCTGTTCAGTGGGTCATATGATTGAGTGTAGTCTGGCCCAGGAGTGTGAAGGTGAACGGAAAGGCTCTGGAGCAACGAACCGCCCTTGCTGTCTCTGCCTGGCCGGTTCCCCTCTTTCCACTGGGATTCTCTGCCTCTAACCCTATTACAGGGGCTGAGTCACTGGCTTACTGGGGCTCTTTCATACCGTCCCTAGGAGGGGTGCGTCACTTGAGTGGGTTGAGTCACTGATGTGATCTTCCTGTCTGGGTTGGCGCCACCCCTTGGGTTGTGCCGTGGCGGAGATCTTTGTGGGCTATACTCGGCCTTGTCTCAGGATGGTAAGTTGGTGGTTGAAGATATCCCTCTAGTGGTGTGGGGGCTGTGCTTTGGCAAAGTGGGTGGGGTTATATCCTTCCTGTTTGGCACTGTCTGGGGGTGTCCTCGGATGGGGCCACAGTGTCTCCTGACCCCTCCTGTCTCAGGCTCCAGTATTTATGCTGCAGTAGTTTATGTGTCGGGGGCTAGGGTCAGTTTGTTATATCTGGAGTACTTCTCCTGTCCTATTCGGTGTCCTGTGTGAATTTAAGTGTGCTCTCTCTAATTCTCTCTTTCTCTCTTTCTTTCTCTCTCTCAGAGGACCTGAGCCCTAAGACCGTGTCTCAGGACTACCTGACATGATGACTCCTTGCTGTCCCCAGTCAACCTGGCCGTGCTGCTGCTCCAGTTTCAACTGTTCTGCCTTATTATTTTTGGACCATGCTGATCACTCATGAACATTTGAAAATCTTGGCCATGTTCTGTTATAATCTCCACCCGGCACAGCCAGAAGAGGACTGGCCACCCCACATAGCCTGGTTCCTCTCTAGGTTTCTTCCTAGGTTTTGGCCTTTCTAGGGAGTTTTTCCTAGCCACTGTGCTTCTACACCTACATTGCTTACTGTTTGGGGTTTTAGGCTGGGTTACTGTACAGCACTTTGAGATATCAGCTGATGGATGAAGGGCTATATCAATAAATTTGATTTGATTTGATTTACTACCGCCCTCTATCAGACCTACTACTACCTACTACAGCCCTCTATCAGACCTACTACTACCTACTACAGCCCTCTATCAGACCTACTACTACTTACTACTCTCTCATCCCTCCACCTCTCTCGCTCATCCCTCCACCTCTCTCTACATACCTCCACCTCTTTCTCTCATCCATCCACCTCTCTCTCATCCCTCCACCTCTCTCTCTCATCCCTCCACCTCTCTCTCTCATCCCTCCACCCCTCTCTCTCCATCCCTCCACCTCTCTCTCATCCCTCCACCTCTCTCTCCATTCCTCCACCTCTCTCTCCATCCCTTACACCTCTCTACAGCTCATGCCTCCACCTCTCAGACCTCTCCATCCCTCCACCTCTCTCTCTCATCCCCTACACCTCTCTCTCTCAGCCCCTCCAGACCTCTCTCTCTCATCCCTCCACCTCTCTACTCATCCCTCCACCTCTCTCTCATCCCTCCACCTCTCTCTCCTACTATTCCTCCACCTCTACTCCTACTTCCCTCCACCTCTGTCTCTCTACATTCCTCCACCTCTATCTCTCATTCCTCCACCTCTCTCTCCATTCCTCCACCTCTCTCACTACAGGACTTCTCTCTCAGACCTTCTATCCCTCCACCTCTCTCTCCATCCTCCACCTCTACTCATCATCCCTCCAACTCTCTCTCTCCATCCTCCACCTTTCTCTCATCCCCCCACCTCTCTCTCCATCCCTCCACCTCTCTCTCCATCCCTCCACAGACCTCCCTCTCATCCCTCCACCTCTCTCTCAGATCCTCCACCTCTCTCTCCATTCCTCCACCTCTCTAACTCCATCAGACCTCTCCACCTCTCACTCTAGGTTAGACTCATCCTACTCCACCTAAAGCTCTCTTACTATACCTCCACCTCTTTCTCTCATCCATCCACCTCTCCTCATCCCTCCATCTCTCTCTATCATCCCTCCACCTCTCTCTCTCATCCTCCACCTCTCTCTCTCATCCCTCCACCTGTCTCTCTCATCCCTCCACCTCTCTCTCTCATCCTCCACCTCTCTCTCTCATCCTCTCCACCCCCTCTCTCTCCATCCCTCCACCACTCTCTCATCCCTCCACCCTCTCTCTCATTCCCTCCACCTCTCTCTCTCATCCCTCCACCTCTCTCTCTATCATCCCTCCACCTCTCTCTATCATCCCAGGCCCCTATATCAGACCACTCTCTCTCATCCCTCCACCCCTCTCTCTCATTCCTCTATCCTCTCTCTCCTCATCCCTCCACCTCTCTCTCTCATCCCTCCACCTCTCTCTATCCCTCCACCTATGAACTTTGAAAATCTTGGCTCTGTTCCCCTCCACCTCTCTCTCTCATCCCTCCATTTCTGTCTCTCTCATCCCTCCACCTCTCTCTCATCCCTCCACCTCTCTCTGATTTGATTTACTACATCCCTCCACCTCTCTCCTCTCATCCCTCCAGACTCTCTCTCTCTCATCCCTCCACCTCCTACTACTCCCTCCACCTCTCTCTCTCCTCAATCCCTCCACCTCTCTCTCTCATCCTCCACCTCTCTCTCCATCCCTCCACCATGCTCTCTCTCCATCCCTCCACTCCCTCTCATCCCTCCACCTCTCTCTCTCCATCCCTCCACCTCTCTCTCCATTCCCTCCACCTCCCTCTCCATCCCTCCACCTCTCTCCTCATCCCTCCATCTCTCTCTCATCCCTCCACCTCTCTCTCTCATCCCTCCACCTCTCTCTCTCATCCCTCCACCTGTCTCTCTCATCCCTCCACCTCTCGCTCTCTCATCCTCCACCTCTCTCTCTCATCCCTCCACCCTCTCTCTCCATCCCTCCACCTCTCTCTCATCCCTCCACCTCTCTCTCATTTTACTCCACCTCTCTCCATCCCTCCACCTCTCTCTCCATTCCTCCACCTCTCTCTCCATTCCTCCACCTCTCTCCATCTCCATCCCTCCACCTCTCTCTCTCCATCCCTCCACCTCTCTCTCTCATCCCTCCACCTCTCTCTCTCCCTCCTCTCATCATCCTCTCCCCCCACCTGTCTCTCTCATCCCTCCACCTCTCTCTCTCATCCCTCCACCTCTCTCTCATCCCTCCACCTCTCTCTCTCATCCCTCCACCTCTCTCTCATCCCTCCACCTCTGTCTCTCATCCCTCCACCTCTCTCTCCATCCTCCACCTCTCCCCCACTCTCATCCCATCACCTCTCTCTCTCTCTCATCCCTCCACCTCTCTCCATTCCTCCACCTCTCTCTCTCATCCCTCCACCTCTCTCTCTCATCCATCTCCTCCATCCTCCACCTCTCTCTCATCCCTCCACCTCTCTCTCTCCATCCCTCCACCTCTCTCTCTCTCCAACCTCCACCTCTCTCATCCCTCCACCTCTCTCTCCATCCCTCCACCTCTCTCTCTCCTCCCTCCACCTCTCTCTCTCTCATCCCTCCACCTCTCTCTCCATCCCTCCACCCTCTCATCCCTCCACCTCTCTCTCCATCCCTCCACCTCTCTCTCCATTCCTCCACTCTCTCTCTCCATTCCTCCACCTCTCTCCCATTCCTCCATCTCCTCTCTCCCCCACTTCTCTCTCTCCATCCCTCCACCTCTCTCTCCATCCCTCCACCTCTCTCATCCCTCCATCCCTCCACCTCCATCTCTCTCTCTCCATCCCTCCACCTCTCTCTCTCTCATCCCTCCACTCTCTCTCTCCATCCCTCCACCCACTCTCTCTCCATCCCTCCACCTCTCTCTCTCTCCATTCCTCCACCTCCACTTTCTCTCCATCCCTCCACCTCTCTCTCATCCCTCCACCTCTCTCTCATCCATCCACCTTCACCTCTCTCTCCATCCCTCCACCTCTCTCTCCATCCCTCCACCTCTCTCTCTCATCCCTCCACCTTTCTCTCTCATCCCCCCACCTCTCTCTCCATCCCTCCATCTCTCTCTCCATCCCTCCCACGCCCTCTCATCCCTCCACCTCTCTCTCTCCATCCCTCCAACTCTCTCTCCATTCCTCCACCTCTCTCTCCATTCCTCCACCTCTCTCTTATTCCTCCACTTCTCTCTCTCCATCCCTCCACCTCTCTTTCCATCCCTCCACCTCTCTCAATCTCCATCCATCCACCTCTATCTCTCTCTCTCCAACCCTCCACCTCTCTCTCATCCCTCCATCTCTCTCTCTCCATCCCTCCACCCCTCTCTCCACTCCTCCATCTCTCTCTCCATTCCTCCACCTCTGTCTCACCATCCCTCCAACTCTCTCTCCATCCCTCCACCTCTCTCTCATCCCTACACTTCTCTCTCTCCATCCCTCCACCCTCTCTCTCATCCCTCCACCTCTCTCTCTCTCTCCATTCCTCCACCTCTCTCTCACTCCCATCCCTCCACCCTCTCTCTCCATCCCTCCACCTCTCTCTCCATCCCTCCATCCCTCCACCTCTCTCTCCATTCCTCCATCCTCTCCTCTCTCTCATCCCTCCACCTCTCTCTCCATCCCTCCACCTCTCTCTCTCATCCCTCCAACTCTCATCCCTCCATCCCTCCCCTCCACCTCTCTCTCCCATCCCTCCACCTCTCTCTCCATCCCTCCACCTCTCTCTCCTCCATCCCTCCTCCACTCTCTCTCTCCATCCCTCCACCTCTCTCTCATCCCTCCACCTCTCTCTCTCATCCCTCCACCTCTCTCTCATCCCTCCACCTCTCTCTCCATCCCTCCACCTCTCCTCCATCCCTCCACCTCTCTCTCTCCATCCCCCACCTCTATCTCCATCCCTCCACCTCTCTCTCCATCCCCCTCTCTCTCTCTCCATCCCTCCACCTCTCTCTCCATCCCTCCACCTCTCTCTCCATCCCTCCACCTCTCTCTCTCATCCCCTCCACCTCTCTCTCATCCCTCCACCTCTCTCTCTCCATCCCTCCACCTCTCTCTCTCATCCCTCCACCTCTCTCTCCATCTCCATCCCTCCACCTCTCTCTCTCTCATCCCTCCACCTCTCTCTCTCATCCCTCCACCTCTCTCTCTCATGCCTCCACCTCTCTCTCCATCCCTCCACCTCTCTCTCTCATCCCTCCACCTCTCTCTCTCCATCCCTCCACCTCTCTCTCTCATCCCTCCACCTCTCGCTCATCCCTCCACCTCTCTCTCTCATTACTCCACCTCTCTCTCTCCTCCCTCCACCTCTCTCTCTCTCCATCCCTCCACCTCTCTCTCCATCCCTCCACCTCTCTCTCCATCCCTCCCCTCTCCATCCCTCCACCTCCCATCCCCTCTCTCTCCATTCCTCCACCTCTCTTTCCATGTCTCCAACTCTCTCTCCATCCCTCCACCTCTCTCCATCCCTCCCCCCTCTCTCTCATCCCTCCACCCTCTCTCTCCATCCCTCCACCTCTCTCTCATCATCCAAACCCCTCTCTCTCCCCCAACCCCTCTTCTCCATCCTCCACCTCTCTTTCCATCCCTCCACCTCTCTCTCTCATTCCTCCACCTCTCTCTCCCCCCTCCACCTCTCTCTCCATCCCTCACTCTCCATCCCATCCTCTCCATCCTCTCTCTCATCCTCCACCTCTCTCTCTCATCCCTCCACCTTTCTCTCATCCCCCACCTCTCTCCCTCCATCCCTCCACCTCTCTCTCCTCCCTCCACCCCTCTCCATCCCTCCACCCTCCACCTCTCTCTCTCCATCCTCCACCTCTCTCTCCATTCCTCCACCTCTCTCTCCATCCTCCACCTCTCTCTCCATTCCTCCACCTCTCTTCATTCCTCCACTTCTCTCTCTCCATCCCTCCACCTCTCTTCCATCCCTCCACCTCTCTCCTCCATCCATCCATCCACCTCTCCATCTCTCTCTCTCTCATCCCTCCACCTCTCTCTCATCCCTCCATCTCTCTCTCTCCATCCCTCCACCCCTCTCTCCCTCCTCCATCTCTCTCTCATTCCTCCACCTCTGTCTCACCATCCCTCCAACTCTCTCTCCATCCCTCCACCTCTCTCTCATCCCTCCACTTCTCTCTCTCCATCCCTCCACCCTCTCTCTCATCCCTCCACCTCTCTCTCTCTCCATTCCTCCACCTCTCTCTCTCTCCATCCTCCACCCTCTCTCCATCCCTCCACTCTCTCTCTCTCTCCATCCCTCCACCTCTCCTCTCTCTCCATTCCTCCACCTCTCTCTCTCTCATCCCTCCACCTCTCTCTCTCATCCTCCACCTCTCTCTCCATCCCTCCACCTCTCTCCATCATCCCTCCACCTCTCTCTCCATCCCTCCAACTCTCTCTCCATCCCTCCACCTCTCTCTCTCCATCCCTCCACCTCTCTCTCCATCCCTCCACCTCTCTCTCCTCCACTCCATCTCCACCTCTCTCATCCCTCCACCTCTCTCTCTCATCCCTCCACCTCTCTCTCCATCCCTCCACCTCTCTCTCTCCATCCCTCCACCTCTCTCTCTCCTCCATCCCCCCTCTCTCTCATCTCCATCCCTCCACCTCCTCCACTCCATCCCCTCCTCTCTCTCTCCATCCCTCCACCTCTCTCTCCATCCCCCAACTCTCTCTCCATCCCTCCACCTCTCTCTCCATCCCCCACTCTCTCTCTCCATCCCTCCACCTCTCTCTCCATCCCTCCACCTCTCTATCTCCATTCCTCCTCCACCTCTCTCTCCATCCTCCCATCCCTCCACTCTATCTCCATCCCTCCACCTCTCTCTCTCTCCATCCCCCTCTCTCTCTCCATCCCTCCACCTCTCTCTCTCATCCCCCACCTCTCTCTCCATCCCTCCACCTCTCTCCATCCCCCACCTCTCTATCTCCATCCCTCCAACTCTCTCTCTCATCCCATACCTGTCTCTCTCATCCCTCCACCTCTCTCTCTCCATCCCTCCACCTCTCTCTCTCCATCCCTCCACCTCTCTCTCCATCCCTCCACCTCTCTCTCCATCCCTCCACCTCTCTCTCTCCATCCCTCCACCTCTCTCTCTCATCCCCCCACCTCTCTCTCCATCCCTCCACCTCTCTCTCTCCCATCCCTCCACCTCTCTCTCCCTCCCCATCCCCCTCTCTCCCTCCATCCCTCATCCCCTCTCTCTCTCTCATCCCTCCCTCTCTCTCTCATCCCTTCCACCTCTCTCTCATCCCTCCACCTTTCTCTCATCCCTCCACCTCTCTCTCCATCCCTCCACCTCTCTCTCCATCCCTCCCACTCCCTCTCATCCCTCCACCTCTCTCTCTCCATCCCTCCACCTCTCTCTCTCCATCCCTTCTCTCTCTCTCATCCCTTCACCTCTCTCTCTCATCCCTCCACCTCTCTCATCCCTCCACCTCTCCTCCATCCCTCCACCTCTCTCTCTCCCCTCCTGTCTCTCTCATCCCTCCACCTCTCCTCCCTCCCCTCCACCTCTCTCTCCATCCCTCCACTCTCTCTCCCATCCCTCCACCTCTCTTTCATCCCTCCACCTCTCTCTCAATCTCCATCCCTCCACCTCTCTCTCTCTCTCAACCCTCCACCTCTCTCTCATCCCTCCACCCCTCTCTCTCCATCCCTCCACCTCTCTCTCTCATCCCTCCAACTCTCTCTCTCATCTCTTCACCTCTCTCTCATCCCTCCACCTCTCTCTCCATCCCTCCACCTCTCTCTCTCATCCCTCCACCTCTCTCTCTCTCCCTCCATCCCTCCATCCCTCTCTCTCTCTCATCCCTCCACCTCTCTCTCCATCCCAACCCCTCTCTCTCCATCCAAACCCCTCTCTCTCTCCATCCCAACCCCTCTTTCTCCATTCCTCCACCTCTCTTTCCATGTCTCCAACTCTCTCTCCATCCCTCCCCCTCTCTCTCCATCCCAACCCCTCTCTCTCCATCCCAACCCCTCTCTCTCCATCCCAACCCCTCTCTCTCATCCCAACCCCTCTTTCTCCATCCTTCCACCTCTCTCTCCATCCCAACCCCTCTCTCTCCATCCCAACCCCTCTCTCTCCATCCCAACCCCTCTCTCTCCATTCCTCCAACCCTCTCTCCATCCCAACCCCTCTCTCCCATTCCTCCAACCCTCTCTCCATCCCAACACCTCTCTCTCCATCCCAACCCCTCTCTCTCCATCCCAACCCCTCTTTCTCCATCCCTCCACCTCTCTCTCCATCCCAACCCCTCTCTCTCCATCCCAACCCCTCTTTCTCCATCCCTCCACCTCTCTCTCCATCCCAACCCCTCTCTCCATCCCAACCCCTCTTTCTCCATCCCTCCACCTCTCTCTCCATCCCAACCCCTCTCTCTCCATCCCAACCCCTCTTTCTCCATACCAACCCCTCTTTCTCCATTCCTCCACCCCAGCTGGTCAGAGAGAAATATCACAGTGTTGTTCTTGTCGGAGAGGCTGTTTGAACTGCAGTAGGTAGCTGCTGTTTACCCTGGAGCTGATTCAAATTGAACGACTCTCTCTCTCTCTCTCTGTGTTAGCATCAAATGGCATCCTACTCCCTACATAGTGCACTACTTTTGAGAAGATCCCATTCAGCAGTAGTGCACTACATAGGGAATAGTGTGGCATTTGGTAGGTAGCCTCTCTGTCTCTGAGTGGTCAGCCACAGCCTCCTACCTCCTCACAGACAAATGTAATTACAGCAGCCCCCCAATGATCCCAACTTACTTTATCCGTTTGATCACATCTTTAAGGAGCTATTTATACCCCCGTGGTGAAGTTGTACGTGTGCCATTCGATATTAAACATTTCCCCTTATGACTTAAAGGCCAGCTTTATTTTCCACATTTTTTTTTTGCCACAAGAAAGGACCTGGGAGGTCTGGAACCAACCACTGGACTCCAGAAGAATAATATCTAGTTTTCGTTCAGATTATGCCATACTGTCCCATACCAAACAATTCACACAGAACATCAACATCCTGGACCCATTACACCCTATATTAAGTTTCCCTGCTGCAATGAGTCTCGGATCGTGTTGAAGTATCTCTCTCTCAGTCTCTATTTAGAACCAACCTCTCTCTCTATCCCTCTCTAGTCTCTCTCTCTCTATCCCTCTCTAGTCTCTCTCTCTCTATCCCTCTCTAGTCTCTCTCTCTCTAGTCTCTCTTTCTCTCCCTCTCTAGTCTCTCTCTCTAGTCTCTCTCTCTCTCCCTCTCTAGTCTCTCTCTCTCTAGTCTCTCTCTCTCTAGTCTCTCCCTCTCTAGTCTCTCTCTCTCTAGTCTCTCTCTCCATCTCTATTTAGAACCAACCTCTCTCTCCCTCTCTAGTCAATTCAATTCAAGGTTCTTTATTTGCATGGGAAACATGTGTTAACATTGCCAAAGCAAGTGAGGTAGATAATATACAAAAGTTAAATAAACAATAAAAATTAACAGTAAACATTACACATACATAAATGTCAAAACAATAAAGACATTACAAATGTCATATTATACACATATATATATACAGAGTTGTAATGATGTACAAATGGTTAAAGAAGGGAAAATAAATAAGCATAAATATGGGTTGTATTTTCTTGTGGCAACAGGTCACAAATCTTGCTGCTGTGATGGCACATTGTGGTATTTCACCCAGTAGATATGGGAGTTTATCAAAATTGGATTTGTTTGTCTCTCTCTCTGTAGTCTCTCTCTCTAGTCTCTCTCTCTCTTGTCTCTCTCTCTCTCTCTAGTCTCTCTCTCTCTCGCTCTAGTCTCTCTCTCTCTCTAGTCTCTCTCTAGTCTCTCTCTAGTCTCTCTCTCTCTCTCTCTCTCTAGTCTCTCTCTCTCTCTCTCTAGTCTCTCTCTCTCTCTCTCTCTCTCTCTCTCTCTCTCTCTCTCTAGTCTCTCTCTCTCTAGTCTCTCTCTCTAGTCTCTCTCTAGTCTCTCTCTCTCTCTCTCTCTCTCTCTAGTCTCTCCTAGTCTCTCTCTCTCTCTCTCTAGTCTCTCTCTCTCTCTCTCTAGTCTCTCTCTCTCTCTCTCTCTCTCTCTCTAGTCTCTCTCTCTCTCTCTCTAGTCTCTCTCTCTCTAGTCTCTCTCTCTCTCTCTCTCCTAGTCTCTCTCTCTCTAGTCTCTCTCTCTCTAGTCTCTCCTTAGTCTCTCTCTCTCTCCTCTCTCTCTCTCTAGTCTCTCTCTCTCTCTCTAGTCTCTCTCTCTCTCTCTCTCTCTCTCTCTCTCTAGTCTCTCCTTAGTCTCTCTCTATCTAGTCTCTCTCTCTCTAGTCTCTCTCTCTCTAGTTTCTCTCTCTCTCTCTTTCTCTCTAGTCTCTCTCTCTCCCTCTCTCTCTCGCTCTCTCTCTCCTCTCTCTCTCTCTCTCTCTCTCTCTCTAGTCTCTCTCTCTCTCTCTCTCTCTCTCTCTCTCTCCCTCTCTCTCTCTCTCTCTCTCTCTCTCTCTCTCTCTCTAGTCTCTCTCTCTCTCTCTCTCTCTCTCTCTCTCTCTCTCTCTCTCTCTCTCTCTCAGGCAGGAGGGATGTTTGTCTTTACACCAGCAGACCAGCAGCCAACAGAAGCTGATCACAAGTGGTGTTTGTTTCCAATGAAAGCATGTTAATTCGGTTGAGGCCACAGTGTAAACTACCTTGGTGTTTTACAGATGTAGGCAGTTGAAGTGAATCACTGTACCTGCCTGTTTGGCCCGGCGGCTTGGAGCGGTCCGGTCTGATGCAGCGCCAGAGGGAGAAGGGCCAAAAGTCTACTATTAATACAGCCCTCTCTCTAATACAGGAATACCTACATGTGTGTAATGTCTAACTCTACTCAGCTAATTATGTATCCGTATTTTTAGCCCCAACGGGAGACAAGACACAGACAGACGCTGCTAAACACACACACACACACACACACACACACACACACTACTCCTAAACACACACACACACACGGAACTCATAACACACACACTGCTCCTAAATACACACACACATCTTTTCAACTCTCAGGTCAGTTTAGTTCCTGATCGGTATCATTATATCTACTATATCATTATATCTATATTATATCTAGACTATTCCAGAAAGAAGGTTAAGTAGTATTAGGAATGTATGTGTCTCTTAAAACAGTGTACTGTATATTGATGTAATGAAGGAAATGAACTACTCCTACTACTATTACCGATACCACACACATACATTGGAAATTAGCATGGTTTTTGATGCTACTGTTTAAACTATTAAACATTAATTCAACTTATTGAACTTCATCCACTTTTATGTTGTTATTTTCTGCCAACATTTTACAGCCTCCATTGTGACATCGTGACTTCGAACATTCCAATCATTGCGCAGTAATTCAACTTTTGACCCAAAAAATCAGACAAAACGTTAGAATGTGTGAGTTTGGAGTGACGAAAAGTGTCTCGCTTATAACCCCAGCTTAACAGTCTCATCGCCGAGCAGCCCACATGTAGCCGTCGCTGTGGATACCAGCCCGTTTCAATGGCAAAATAGGGGCTGTAGGATGAAAAGAAATCACAGTATAAGCGTTGAAATATTCATACTGACTCGACTTTGATTGCTTGTCAAAATATTATATTATTTTTGAACTATAACCATTTAAAATGTGCATAAATTAACAATGATAACAGGAATACAGAGGTAGCAATTCAAAAAGAAATGTGGAGGAATGGCAAAAAAGAGGTAGAGAGATGGAGAGAGGTGGAGGAATGAGAGAGGTGGGGGAATGGAGAGAGGTGGAGGAATGGAGAGAGGTGGAGGAATGAGAGAGAGGTGGAGGAATGAGAGAGAGGTGGAGGAATGAGAGAGAGGTGGAGGAATGGAGAGATAGAGGTGGAGGAATGGAGAGAGGTGGAGGAATGAGAGAGAGGTGGAGGAATGGAGAGAGGTGGAGGAATGAGAGAGAGGTGGAGGAATGAGAGAGAGGTGGAGGAATGGAGAGATAGAGGTGGAGGAATGGAGAGAGGTGGAGGAATGAGAGAGAGGTGGAGGAATGGAGAGAGGTGGAGGAATGAGAGAGAGGTGGAGGAATGGAGAGATAGAGGTGGAGGAATGAGAGAGAGGTGGAGGAATGGAGAGATAGAGGTGGAGGAATGGAGAGATAGAGGTGGAGGAATGAGAGAGAGGTGGAGGAATGGAGAGATAGAGGTGGAGGAATGGAGAGATAGAGGTGGAGGAATGGAGAGATAGAGGTGGAGGAATGGAGAGATAGAGGTGGAGGAATGGAGAGATAGAGGTGGAGGAATGGAGAGAGAGAGGTGGAGGAATGGAGAGATAGAGGTGGAGGAATGGAACGATAGAGGTGGAGGAATGGAGAGAGGGGTGGAGAGAGAGAGGTTGAGGAATGGAGAGAGGAATGGAGAGATAGAGGTGGAGGAATGGAGAGATAGAGGTGGAGGGATGGAGAGACAGGTGGAGGGATGGAGAGAGAGGTGGAGGAATGGAGAGAGAAGTGAAGGAATGGAGAGATAGAGGTGGATGAATGGAGAGATAGAGGTGGAGGAATGGAGAGATAGAGGTGGAGGGATGGAGAGATAGAGGTGGAGGAATGGAGAGATAGAGGTGGAGGGATGGAGAGAGAGGTGGAGAGAGAGAGGTGGAGGAATGGAGAGATAGAGGTGGAGGAATGGAGAGATAGAGGTGGAGGGATGGAGAGAGAGATGGAGAGAGAGAGGTGGATGAATGGAGAGATAGATGTGGAGGGATGGAGAGAGAGGTGGAGAGAGAGAGGTGGATGAATGGAGAGATAGATGTGGAGGAATGGAGAGATAGAGGTGGAGGGATGGAGAGATAGAGGTGGAGGAATGGAGAGATAGAGGTGGAGGGATGGAGAGAGAGGTGGAGAGAGAGAGGTGGATGAATGGAGAGATAGAGGTGGAGGAATGGAGAGATAGAGGTGGAGGGATGGAGAGATAGAGGTGGAGGAATGGAGAGATAGAGGTGGAGGGATGGAGAGAGAGGTAGAGAGATAGAGGTGGAGGAATGGAGAGATAGAGGTGGAGGAATGGAGAGATAGAGGTGGAGGAATGGAGAGAGAGGTGGAGGAATGGAGAGAGGGGTGGAGGGATGGAGAGAGAGGTGGAGGGATGAGAGAGGGGTGGAGGAATGGAGAGATAGAGGTGGAGGAATGGAGAGAGAGGTGGAGGAATGGAGAGAGGGGTGGAGGGATGGAGAGAGAGGTGGAGGGATGAGAGAGGGGTGGAGGAATGGAGAGATAGAGGTGGAGGAATGGAGAGAGAGATGGAGGATTGGAGAGCGGGGTGGAGGGATGGAGAGAGAGAGGTGGAGGAATGGAGAGAGAGATGGAGAGAGAGATGGAGGAATGGAGAGAGAGGTGGAGGAATGGAGAGAGCGGTGGAGGAATGGAGAGAGAGATGAAGATAGAGGTGGAGGGATGGAGAGAGGGGTGGAGGAATGAAGAGATAGAGGTGGAGGAATGGAGAGAGAGAGGTGGATGAATGGAGGGAGGGGTGGAGGGATGAAGAGAGAGAGGTGGGGGAATGGAGAGAGAGAGGTGGAGGAATGGACAGAGAGAGGTGGGGGAATGGAGTGCGAGAGATGGAGAAATGGAGAGAGAGGTGGAGGGATGAGAGAGAGGTGGAGGAATGGAGAGAGAGAGGTGGATGAATGGAGAGAGAGAGGTGGGGGATTGGAGAGAGAAAAATATCTCTCAAAAGGGTTATGCTCCCTGACCAATTAAACTACACGACCAACTTTAAAATATTCAGGCCATGATAACTTCTAATTCGTTAAAATATTTATCAACTAAAGCTATATAAATGTGCCTACATTAGCATAAAATAACCCCCGAAAACTCTTGAACCATTCAAGCTATAGACACCGCTTTGTACTCCTCTGCTGAAACATTTCACAACATATTTATTCATGGGAAAACCATCTAGTTAGTATATTTTTTATGATTTAAAGCACATTCCATCATGTGATAGATGATATTTAGGCTTGTGATAACAGAGAGAGAGCATTGGAGATTGTGTGGTCCTGAGTGGTCGGAGTGAGTCAAGCATGGTCCTCAGGGCCGACCAGAATTTAGACCGACCCAGACCAACCCAGACCAACTCAGACCAAGCATGGTCCTCAGGGCCGACCAGAACTTAGACCGACCCAGACCAACTCAGACCAAGCATGGTCCTCAGGGCCGACCAGAACTTAGACCGACCCAGACCAACCCAGACCAACCCAGACCAACTCAGACCGAGCATGGTCCTCAGGGCCGACCAGAACTTAGACCGACCCAGACCAACTCAGACCAAGCATGGTCCTCAGGGCCGACCAGAACTTAGACCGACCCAGACCAACTCAGACCAAGCATGGTCCTCAGGGCCGACCAGAACTTAGACCGACCCAGACCAAGCATGGTCCTCAGAGAAGACCGGAGCATAGACCAAGTCAGACCAAGCATGGTCCTCAGGGCCGACCAGAACTTAGACTGACCCAGACCAACTCAGACCAAGCATGGTCCTCAGGGCCTACCAGAAATTAGACCAACCCAGACCAACCAGGACCATGGTCCCTAGGGCCGACCAGAACTTAGACCAACCCAGATTAACTCAGACCAAGCATGGTCCTCAGGGCCAACCAGAACTTAGACTGACCCAGACTAACTCAGACCAAGCATGGTCCTCAGGGCCTACCAGAACTTAGACCAACCCAGACCAACTAGGACCAAGCATGGTCCTCAGGGCCGACCAGAACTTAGACTGACCCAGACCAACTCAGACCAAGCATGGTCCTCAGGGCCAACCAGAACTTAGACTGACCCAGACCAACCAGGACCAAGCATGGTCCTCAGGGCCGACCAGAACTTAGACCAACTGGGAGCAACTCAGACCAAGCAGGGTCCTCAGAGAAGACCGGAGCATAGACCAACTCAGACCAAGCAGGGTCCTCAGAGAAGACCGGAGCATAGACCAACTCAGACCAAGCAGGGTCCTCAGAGAAGACCAGAGCATAGACCAACTCAGACCAAGCAGGGTCCTCAGAGAAGACCAGAGCATAGACCGACCCAGACCAACTCAGAGCCCAGCATCCAACCTTAAACACACACACAGCTGCATCACCTGCCCTACCAGCATCAGCATCAGGGCACAGAAGAACACCAATGGAGGAACAATGAATTGAAATTACATTAATGTCCAGAGAACAAGTACAGCTACATTCACACAACTACTACTATACAACTACTACTCTTCAACTCCTACTATACAACTACTACTATACCACTACTACTACACAACTACTACTATACAACTACTACTCTACAACTCCTACTATACAACTACTACTATACCACTACTACTACACAACGACTACTATACAACTACTACTACACAACTCCTACTATACAACTGCTACTATACCACTACTACTACACAACTACTACCATACATCTACAATTACACCACTAGGAAATGAAATACATGTCTGATATTAATGGTGTTTAAGGCCAATGGCAGTGTATAAATACATGTCCACTGACTATATGGCCATGAACACACACACACACACACACACACACACACACACACACACACAGACACAGACACACACACACACACACACACACACACACAGACACACACACACACACACACACACACACACACACATACATACATGTTTACACACACACAGACACACACAATGGCACACACACACTCAGACACAGACACACACACACACTCAGACACACACACACACACACAGACACAGACACAGACACACACACACACACACACACACACACTCAGACACAGACACACACACACACTCAGACACAGACACACACACACACACACACTCACTCACTCAGACACAGACACACACACTCAGACACAGACACACACACTCAGACACAGACACACACACACACACACTCAGACACAGACACACACACACTCAGACACAGACACACACACACACACACACTCAGACACAGACACACACACTCAGACACACACACTCAGACACAGACACACACACTCAGACACAGACACACACACTCAGACACAGACACACACACACACACACTCAGACACACACACACACACACACTCAGACACAGACACACACACACACACACACACTCAGACACAGACACACACACTCAGACACAGACACACACACACACACACTCAGACACAGACACACACACACACACTCAGACACACACTCAGAGGTTTTAAATACCTTCTCCCTACGGTGCTGTTTCATGGACTACAGATCTGGAGATGTGCTCTTGTTTTAGGTAGCAAATATTTACTCAACTAAATGTCAAAGAGAGGAAAGAAGGTTTTGGTGCAAATATTTGTGGAATTGTCAAGATGTTGTGATTGATTATGTTTTTGATTGTTTATGTTGGTATATTTTATAGTAATTTCCATTTTGAGCAGTATTCTAACAAAGGCAATAGAGATGAACCTGTTTAAAATATGGAACAACAACACTCAACATATTGGGTGGAAAAATGTATTTATATATATTTATGTGTATTTATATATATAATATATTTATATGAAATGTTTAATACAAACAATGAAGTTAAATAACAGGAAAATGAAAGGTTTGATCTGATTTGTGGGTTTGTCATGTTTTGTAAAGCTGAAATTAGTTTATATCCCACGGGGAGCACAAGATAGGGCTTGATATTTAATGAAAGTCACAATTATTATGTTGCAATCTTAATTTGATGTAATTAAATATGGCAACAATTTAGAAAATGTCAATAATAATTGAATGAAAGGACATTAAAATGTATAGTATTTGTGAACCAAGTGTAATGTAATTATATGAACTCTTAGCTTCAAAAATTTTATATTTATTGATTTCCTTCCCACTACTAAGTGTTTAGTCAAGGGTTACTGTACAGTCTTCTCACCCCACTCATTAACTGGTTACCACAAAGTAATGACCATACACCTCACACACTCACAAGCAGTGTTGGGGAAGCCACAGTATTCTGAAAATATAGTTTACCAAGTTACCAAGTTACCAATGACATGACACTGAAGAAGTTAAGATACACTCAAACAATGTAGTTAAAACCTCCAGAAGCTAGGGGGCACTATTTTTATTTTTTGGAAAAAATAACGTTCCCAAAGTAAACGGCCTATTTCTCAGGACCAGATGAATGATGAATATGCATATAGTTGATTAGGCCCTAATCTATGGATTTCACATGACTGGCAATACAGATATGCATCTGTGGGTCACAGATACCTTAATAAAAATAAGGTACGGAGGTGGATCAGAAAACCAGTTAGTATCTGGTGTGACCACCATTTACCTCATGCATATAATTGACAGCTTGGGATAGAAAACACTCTAAAGTTTCCAAAACTGTAAAAATATTGTCTGTGAGTATAACAGAACTGATATTGCAGGCGAAATCCTGAGAAAAATCCAATCAGGAAGTGGCTTCTATTTTGAAACCATTGTGTTCCTATGCACCCCTATTGGCCAATAAAGGGATATCAACCAGATTCCTTTTTCTATGGCTTCCCTAAGGTGTTTACAGCCTTTAGACATAGTTTCAGGCCTTTATTTTGAAGAATGAGCGTTTACCTAAGTGGTCAGGTGGGGGCTCTCAGAGTGATTCTTGCGCAAAAGAGAGAGGCGGCCATTGTTACTCCCGGTCCTAGTGAAACGCCAACTGTCCCGGTTGATATATTATCAAATAGATATTTGAAAAACACCCTGAGGATTGATTATAAAAAACGTTTGCCATGTTTCTGTCGACATTATGGATATAATTTGGAATTTTTGTCTGCGTTGTCATGACCGCTATTCCCGGTGGATTCCTAGGCATAACGCAACAAACTAACGGAGGTTTTTGGATATAAAAAAATATCTTTATGGAACAAAAGGAACATTTGCTGTCTAGCTGGGAGTCTTGTGAGTGAAAACATCCGAAGATCATCAAAGGTAAACGGTTCATTTGATTGCTTTTCTGATTTTCGTGACCAAGCTTCCTGATGCTAAGTGTACATAATGCTATGCTAGGCTATCGATAAACTGACACAAACGCTTGTATTGCTTTCGCTGTAAATTTCATTTCAAATCTGAGACGACAGGGTGATTAACAAAAAAATTAACAATTTGCTGATGACAAATATACCGGATCGGGATGGGTAGTTCTAAAGTTATTTTGAAAAAGTAGTTCACTACATCCAAAATACTTTGAGAAAAATATCAGATGTTAACACTCTGGGGTCGGAAGTTAACACTCTGGGGTCGGGCGTTAACACTCTGGGGTCGGACGTTAACACTCTGGGGACAGACGTTAACACTCTGGGGTCGGACGTTTACACCCTGCGGTCGAACCTAAACACTCTGGGGTCGGACATTTACACTCTGGGGTCAGACATTAACACTCTGGGGTCAGACATTAACACTCTGGGGTACAGAATGTACAATTTTGCCTATTAAACCAAATCAATGTTTCAGTTGAGAATATGGCATGTCTGAAGCCCAAAAAGAAAGACTGTACCAGTCTAACGTCTAACAAATCTACTCCTTAAAGGGTTTTTCATTATTTTTACAATTTTTTACATTGTAGAATGACAGTGAAGACAACTGTGAAATAACAAAAGACGGTGTTGGAGACGTTTTACGTGCCTCCGATTATTTTTATTTTATTTTTATTTGCGTTGTTTGTAACTTTTTTTTTTTTTAACTTATTTTGTATATAATGTTGCCCCTACAGTCTCTTGTGACCGAAATTAACTTCTGGACATCAGGACTGCAATTACTCACCTCGAACTGGAAGAATCTTTTTTTTCTTTTAACGTTTCTCAGAACAGACCCAGACCCCCGTGATTTGTGTGAAGAGGAGGCTGAGAAAAGGCTGTTAATTCTTCTGAGAATTTGTAGGCGATCGAATAAACCCCCACTTCCTTCCGTTCTGCTAGCAAACTTGAAATCTTTGGACAATAAAATAGATGACCTACGTGGAAGATTGAACTACCAACGGGACATTCAAAACTGTAACATCTTATGCTTCACGGAGTCGTGGCTGAATGACGACACTATCAACATACAGCTGGCTGGTAATACTGGCAGGATAGAACAGTGGACTATGTAAATGTGCTTTTCTTACAAAAACAAGGACATTTCTAAGTAACCCCAAACTTTTGAACGGTAGTGTGTATATATATATATATATATATATATATATATATATATATATATATATATATATATATGTATATCTGTCTATATAGTATATAGTGTGTGTAGAAATACAGTGGGGAGAACAAGTATTTGATACACTGCCGATTTTGCAGGTTTTCCTACTTACAAAGCATGTAGAGGTCTGTAATTTTTTATCATAGGTACACTTCAACAGTGAGAGACTGAATCTAAAACAAAAATCCAGAAAATCACATTGTATGATTTTTAAGTAATTAATTTGCTTTTTATTGCATGACATAAGTATTTGATCACCTACCAACCAGTAAGAATTCCGGCTCTCACAGACCTGTTAGTTTTTCTTTAAGAAGCCCCCTACTATTCTCCACTCATTACCTGTATTAACTGCACCTGTTTGAACTGGTTACCTGTATAAAAGACACCTGTCCACACACTCAATCAAACAGACTCCAACCTCTCCACAATGGCCAAGACCAGAGAGATGTGTAAGGACATCAGGAATAAAATTATAGACCTGCACAAGGCTGGGATGGGCTACAGGACAATAGGCAAGCAGCTTGGTGAGAAGGCAACAATTGTTGGCGCAATTATTAGAAAATGGAAGAAGTTCAAGATGATGGTCAATCACCCTCGGTCTGGGGCTCCATGCAAGATCTCATCTCGTGGGGCATCAATGATCATGAGGAAGGTGAGGGATCAGCCCAGAGTTGGGACCACAGTCTCAAAGAAAACCATTAGTAACACACTACGCCATCATGGATTAAAATCCTGCAAAACACGCAAGGTCCCCCTGCTCAAACCAGCGCATGTCCAGGCCCGTCTGAAGTTTGCCAATGACCATCTGGATGATCCAAAGGAGGAATGGGAGAAGGTCATGTGGTCTGATGAGACAAAACTAGAGCTTTTTGGTCTAAACTCCACTCGCTGTGTTTGGAGGAAGAAGAAGGATGAGTATAACCCCAAGAACACCATCCCAACCGTGAAGCATGGAGGTGGAAACATAATTTTTTGGGGGATGCTTTTCTTCAAAGGGGACAAGACGACTGCACCGTATTGAGGGGAGGATGGATGGGGCCATGTATCGCGAGATCTTGGCCAACAACCTCCTTCCCTCAGTAAGAGCATTGAAGATGGGTCGTGGCTGGGTCTTCCAGCATGACAACGACCCAAAAACACACAGCCAGGGCAACCAAGGAGTGGCTCCGTAAGAAGCATCTCAAGGTCCCTGGAGTGGCCTAGCCAGTCTCCATACCTGAACCCAATAGAAAATCTTTGGAGGGAGCTGAAAGTCCGTATTGCCCAGCGACAGCCCCGAAACTTGAAGATTATGTAGAAGGTCTGTATGGAGGAGTGGGCCAAAATGCTGCAGTGTGTGCAAACCTGGTCAAGAAAGTGATTTTCTGCATTTTTGTTTTAGATTCCGTCTCTCACAGTTGAAGGGACAGTAGTGGAGAGGGTATTAAGTTTTAAGTTCCTCGGCGTAAACATCACAGACAAACTGAATTGGTCCACCCACACAGACAGCATCGTGAGGAAGGCGCAGCAGCGCCTCTTTAACCTCAGGAGGCTGAAGAAATTCGGCCTGTCACCAAAAAGCACTCACAAACTTCTACAGATGCACAATCGAGAGCATCCAGTCGGGCTGTATCACCGCCTGGTACTGCAACTGCTCCGCCCACAACCGTAAGGCTCTCCAGAGGGTAGTGAGGTCTGCACAACGCATCACCGGGGGCAAACTACCTGCCCTCCAGGACACCTACACCACCTGTTGTCACAGGAAGGCCATAAAGATCATCAAGGACAACAACCAACCGAGCCACTGCCTGTTCACTGCCAACACACTGACTCAACTCCAGCCACAGAATTTATGTAAAATATATCACTAGCCACTTTAAACAATGCTACTTAATATAATGTTTACATACCCTACATTATTCATCTCATATGTATATGTATATACTGTACTCTATATCATCTACTGCATCTTTATGTAATACATGTACCACTAGCCACTTTAAACTATGCCACTTTGTTTACATACTCATCTCATATGTATATACTGTACTCGATACCATCTACTGTATCTTGCCTATGCTGCTCTGTACCATCACTCATTCATATATCCTTATGTACATATTCTTTATCCCCTTACACTGTGTATAAGACAGTAGTTTTGGAATTGTTAGTTAGATTACTTGTTGGTTATTACTGCACTGTCGGAACTAGAAGCACAAGCATTTCGCTACACTCGCATTAACATCTGCTAATGTACATGTGTATGTGACAAATAAAATTTGATTTTATTTGATTTGTACCTATGATAAATATTACAGACCTCTACATGCTTTGTAAGTAGGAAAACCTGCAAAATCGGCAGTGTATCAAATACTTGTTCTCCCCACTGTATATATAGCAGGTAATCAAGGAGGTGATGGAGTCCAGGTAAGTGACTTTATGCGCTGATGTGCGTAACGATGGTGACGTCGTCATAACGAGCAGCCTGGTAACCAGAGGCTGGAGAGGGAGCACACGTGACATCAGGTGAGACGCAACACACGTTCCTTCTGATCCGCAGAAGCACAACAAATCAAAACAAGCCTCTCGTGATCCTCACAGCCTTCACTTTACCCAGCATTCTCTCCACCAATCAAATGAATTCTTCATGACCCAAATCATCTTTTATTGGTCAAATACACACATGTAGTAGATGTTATTGCGGTTGTAGTGAAATGCTTGTGTTCCTACCTCCAACAGTGCAGTAATATCTAGCAATTCACAACAATACACACACATCTAAATGTAAAACAATGGAATTAAGAAATATATACATCTGAGATTAAGCAATGTCGGAGTGGAATTGACTAAAATACAGAAGAATAGAGTATAGAATACAGTATAAACATATGAGATGAGTAAAGCAGTGTGTAAACATTATTAAAGTGACTAGTTACTAAATCCAGTAGAATAGAATACAGTATATACACATGAGATGAGTAAAGCAGTGTGTAAACATTATTAAAGTGACTAGTTAGTAAATCCAGTAGAATAGAATTCAGCAAATACATATGAGATGAGTAAAGCAGTGTATAAACATTATTAAAGTGGCTAGCGTTCCGTTATTAACCTTTGTGTAGTCTTAACATTCTGTCTACTCCCCTTGTGTAGTCTTAACATTCTGTATACTCCCCTTGTGTAGTCTTAACATTCTGTATACTCCCCTTGTGTAGTCTTAACATTCTGTATACTCCCCTTGGGTAGTCTTAACATTCTGTATACTCTTAACATTCTGTCTACTCCCCTTGTGTAGTCTTAACATTCTGTCTACTCCCCTTGTGTAGTCTTAACATTCTGTCTACTCCCCTTGTGTAGTCTTAACATTCTGTATACTCCCCTTGTGTAGTCTTAACATTCTGTCTACTCCCCTTGTGTAGTCTTAACATTCTGTATACTCCCCTTGTGTAGTCTTAACATTCTGTATACTCCCGTTGTGTAGTCTTAACATTCTGTATACTCTTAACATTCTGTATACTCCCCTTGTGTAGTCTTAACATTCTGTATACTCCCCTTGTGGAGTCTTAACATTCTGTCTACTCCCCTTGTGTAGTCTTAACATTCTGTATACTCTTAACATTCTGTATACTCCCCTTGTGTAGTCTTAACATTCTGTATACTCCCCTTGTGTAGTCTTAACATTCTGTATACTCCCCTTGTGTAGTCTTAACATTCTGTATACTCCCCTTGTGTAGTCTTAACATTCTGTATACTCCCCTTGTGTAGTCTTAACATTCTGTATACTCTTAACATTCTGTATACTCCCCTTGTGTGGTCTTAACATTCTGTATACTCCCCTTGTGTAGTCTTAACATTCTGTCTACTCCCCTTGTGTAGTCTTAACATTCTGTCTACTCCTGTATACTCCCCTTGTGTAGTCTTAACATTCTGTATACTCCATTCTGTATACTCCCCTTGTGTAGTCTTAACATTCTGTATACTCCCCTTGTGTAGTCTTAACATTCTGTATACTCCCTTGTGTAGTCTTAACATTCTGTCTACTCCCCTTGTGTAGTCTTAACATTCTGTCTACTCCCCTTGTGTAGTCTTAACATTCTGTATACTCCCCTTGTGTAGTCTTAACATTCTGTCTACTCCCCTTGTGTAGTCTTAACATTCTGTATACTCCCCTTGTGTAGTCTTAACATTCTGTTTACTCCCCTTGTGTAGTCTTAACATTCTGTCTACTCCCCTTGTGTAGTCTTAACATTCTGTCTACTCCCCTTGTGTAGTCTTAACATTCTGTCTACTCCCCTTGTGTAGTCTTAACATTCTGTCTACTCCCCTTGTGTAGTCTTAACATTCTGTATACTCCCCTTGTGTAGTCTTAACATTCTGTATACTCCCCTTGTGTAGTCTTAACATTCTGTATACTCCCCTTGTGTAGTCTTAACATTCTGTATACTCCCCTTGTGTAGTCTTAACATTCTGTCTACTCCCCTTGTGTAGTCTTAACATTCTGTATACTCCCCTTGTGTAGTCTTAACATTCTGTATACTCCCCTTGTGTAGTCTTAACATTCTGTATACTCCCCTTGTGTAGTCTTAACATTCTGTATACTCCCCTTGTGTAGTCTTAACATTCTGTATACTCCCCTTGTGTAGTCTTAACATTCTGTATACTCCCCTTGTGTAGTCTTAACATTCTGTCTACTCCCCTTGTGTAGTCTTAACATTCTGTATACTCCCCTTGTGTAGTCTTAACATTCTGTATACTCCCCTTGTGTAGTCTTAACATTCTGTATACTCCCCTTGTGTAGTCTTAACATTCTTGTGTAGTCTTAACATTCTGTATACTCCTTGTGTAGTCTTAACATTCTGTATACTCCCCTTGTGTAGTCTTAACATTCTGTATACTCCCTTGTGTAGTCTTAACATTCTGTATACTCCCCTTGTGTAGTCTTAACATTCTGTATACTCCCCTTGTGTAGTCTTAACATTCTGTATACTCCCCTTGTGTAGTCTTAACATTCTGTATACTCCCCTTGTGTAGTCTTAACATTCTGTGTAAATTCATTCTGTCTACTCCCCTTGTGTAGTCTTAACATTCTGTCTACTCCCCTTGTGTAGTCTTAACATTCTGTATACTCCCCTTGTGTAGTCTTAACATTCTGTATACTCCCTTAACATTGTGTAGTCTTAACATTCTGTCTACTCCCCTTGTGTAGTCTTAACATTCTGTATACTCCCCTTGTGTAGTCTTAACATTCTGTCTACTCCCCTTGTGTAGTCTTAACATTCTGTCTACTCCCCTTGTGTAGTCTTAACATTCTGTCTACTCCCTGTATACTTGTGTAGTCTTAACATTCTGTCTACTCCCCTTGTGTAGTCTTAACATTCTGTCTACTCCCCTTGTGTAGTCTTAACATTCTGTATACTCCCTTGTGTAGTCTTAACATTCTGTATACTCCCCTTGTGTAGTCTTAACATTCTGTCTACTCCCTTGTGTAGTCTTAACATTCTGTATACTCCCCTTGTGTAGTCTTAACATTCTGTCTACTCCCCTTGTGTAGTCTTAACATTCTGTCTACTCCCCTTGTGTAGTCTTAACATTCTGTATACTCCCCTTGTGTAGTCTTAACATTCTGTATACTCCCCTTGTGTAGTCTTAACATTCTGTCTACTCCCCTTGTGTAGTCTTAACATTCTGTATACTCCCCTTGTGTAGTCTTAACATTCTGTATACTCCCCTTGTGTAGTCTTAACATTCTGTCTACTCCCCTTGTGTAGTCTTAACATTCTGTTTACCCTCCCATTCTTGTGTAGTCTTAACATTCTGTATACTCCCCTTGTGTAGTCTTAACATTCTGTATACTCCCCTTGTGTAGTCTTAACATTCTGTATACTCCCCTTGTGTAGTCTTAACATTCTGTATACTCCCCTTGTGTAGTCTTAACATTCTGTATACTCCCCTTGTGTAGTCTTAACATTCTGTATACTCCCCTTGTGTAGTCTTAACATTCTGTATACTCCCCTTGTGTAGTCTTAACATTCTGTATACTCCCCTTGTGTAGTCTTAACATTCTGTATACTCCCATGTAGTCTTAACATTCTGTATACTCCCCTTGTGTAGTCTTAACATTCTGTATACTCCCCTTGTGTAGTCTTAACATTCTGTAGTCTTAACATTCTGTATACTCCCCTTGTGTAGTCTTAACATTCTGTATACTCCCCTTGTGTAGTCTTAACATTCTGTAGTCTTAACATTCTGTATACTCCCCTTGTGTAGTCTTAACATTCTGTATACTCCCCTTGTGTAGTCTTAACATTCTGTATACTCCCCTTGTGTAGTCTTAACATTCTGTATACTCCCCTTGTGTAGTGTATACTTAACATTCTGTATACTCCCCTTGTGTAGTCTTAACATTCTGTCTACTCCCCTTGTGTAGTCTTAACATTCTGTCTACTCCCCTTGTGTAGTCTTAACATTCTGTATACTCTACTCCCCTTGTGTAGTCTTAACATTCTGTATACTCCCCTTGTGTAGTCTTAACATTCTGTATACTCCCCTTGTGTAGTCTTAACATTCTGTATACTCCCCTTGTGTAGTCTTAACATTCTGTATACTCCCCTTGTGTAGTCTTAACATTCTGTATACTCCCCTTGTGTAGTCTTAACATTCTGTATACTCCCTTGTGTAGTCTTAACATTCTGTATACTCCCCTTGTGTAGTCTTAACATTCTGTATACTCCCCTTCTGTGTGTAGTCTTAACATTCTGTCTACTCCCCTTGTGTAGTCTTAACATTCTGTATACTCCCTTGTGTAGTCTTAACATTCTGTATACTCCCTTGTGTAGTCTTAACATTCTGTATACTCCCCTTGTGTAGTCTTAACATTCTGTATACTCCCCTTGTGTAGTCTTAACATTCTGTCTACTCCCCTTGTGTAGTCTTAACATTCTGTATACTCCCCTTGTGTAGTCTTAACATTCTGTCTACTCCCCTTGTGTAGTCTTAACATTCTGTCCACTCCCCTTGTGTAGTCTTAACATTCTGTCTACTCCCCTTGTGTAGTCTTAACATTCTGTATACTCCCCTTGTGTCTTAGTCTTAAACATTCTGTCTACTCCCCTTGTGTAGTCTTAACATTCTGTATACTCCCTTGTGTAGTCTTAACATTCTGTATACTCCCCCCTTGTGTAGTCTTAACATTCTGTATACTCCCCTTGTGTAGTCTTAACATTCTGTCTACTCCCCTTGTGTAGTCTTAACATTCTGTATACTCCCCTTGTGTAGTCTTAACATTCTGTCTACTCCCTTAACATTGTGTAGTCTTAACATTCTGTATACTCCCCTTGTGTAGTCTTAACATTCTGTATACTCCCCTTGTGTAGTCTTAACATTCTGTATACTCCCCTTGTGTAGTCTTAACATTCTGTATACTCCCCTTGTGTAGTCTTAACATTCTGTGTAGTACTCCCTTGTGTAGTCTTAACATTCTGTATACTCTTGTGTAGTCTTAACATTCTGTATACTCCCCTGTGTAGTCTTAACATTCTGTCTACTCCCCTTGTGTAGTCTTAACATTCTGTCTACTCCCCTTGTGTAGTCTTAACATTCTGTCTACTCCCCTTGTGTAGTCTTAACATTCTGTCTACTCCCCTTGTGTAGTCTTAACATTCTGTCTACTTCTGTCCCCTTGTGTAGTCTTAACATTCTGTATACTCCCCTTGTGTAGTCTTAACATTCTGTCTACTCCCTTAACATTCTGTGTGTAGTCTTAACATTCTGTATACTCCCCTTGTGTAGTCTTAACATTCTGTCTACTCCCCTTGTGTAGTCTTAACATTCTGTCCACTCCCCTTGTGTAGTCTTAACATTCTGTCTACTCCCCTTGTGTAGTCTTAACATTCTGTATACTCCCCTTGTGTAGTCTTAACATTCTGTCTACTCCCCTTGTGTAGTCTTAACATTCTGTCTACTCCCCTTGTGTAGTCTAACATTCTGTATACTCCCCTTGTGTAGTCTTAACATTCTGTATACTCCCCTTGTGTAGTCTTAACATTCTGTCTACTCCCCTTGTGTAGTCTTAACATTCTGTCTACTCCCCTTGTGTAGTCTTAACATTCTGTATACTCCCCTTGTGTAGTCTTAACATTCTGTCTACTCCCCTTGTGTAGTCTTAACATTCTGTCTACTCCCCTTGTCCTAAGGGTCAAAAATGACCCATCTTCACTAAACCCCAAATCTATTTTGCATGAAGAAACAATTGTGAATATCAGAAAAACTGCATTTAATTGGTGGACTGGTTTTAATTACAACACACCTGCCATAATTGTTTTCTTTACTAAAGTAGAGGTTTATTATTATTTATTATTATTATTATTATTGCCACAGCTGTAGCCTCGGGTGGATCAGGACCAGATTCAGCCCCCTGTACCGGCAGGATAGAACAGCGGCATCTGGTAAGACAAGGGGCGGCGGACTATGCATTTTTGTAAATAACAGCTGGTGTACGATATCTAAGGAAGTCTCGAGCTATTGCTCGCCTGAGGTAGAGTTTCTCATGATAAGCTGTAGCCCACACTATCTACCTAAAGAGTTTTCATCTGTATTTTTTGTAGCTGTGACATACCACCACAGTCAGAGGCACTAAGACAGCACTCAATGAGCTGTATTCCGAACATATGCAAACAAGAAAAGGCAGAGGCGGCGCTCCTAGTAGCAGGCGACTTTAATGCAGGGAAATTTAAATCAGTTTTTCCAGTTTTTCCAAATTTCTATCAGCATGTTAAATGTGCAACCAGAGGGGGAAAAACTCTGGACCACCTTTACTCAACACACAGAGAGGCATACAAAGCTCTCCCTCACCCTCCATTTGGCAAATATGACCATCATTCTATCCTCCTGATTCGTGCTTACAAGCTAAAATTAAAGCAGGAAGTACCAGTGACTAGATCAATAAAAGTGGTCAGCTGGAAGCAGCTAAACTACAGGACTGTTTTTCAGTCTGGAATATGTTCCGCAATTCCTCCGATGGCATTGAGGAGTACACCACATCAGTCATTGGCTTCATCAATTAGTGCATCAATGATGTCGTCCCCACAGTGACCGTACCTGCATACCCCAACCAGAAGCCCTGAATTACAGGCAACAACCGCACTGAGCTGAAGGCTAGATCTGCCGCTTTCAAGGAGTGGGACTCTAACCCAGGAGCTTAACCTCTAGCGTCGAGCAATCCCGTACCCGGAGCGTAATCATAGCCTCAAGCTCATTACCATAACGCAATGTTTCCTATTCATGAAAATCGCAAATGAAATGAAATAAATATATTCAAACATAAGCTTAGCCTTTTGTTAACAACACTGTCATCTCAGATTTTCAAAATATGCTTTAACCAAAGCTACACAAGCATTTGTGTAAGAGTATTGATAGCTAGCATAGCATTAGGCCTAGCATTCAGCAGGCAACATTTTCACAAAAACAAGAAAAGCATTCAAATAAAATAATTTACCTTTGAAGAACTTCGGATGTTTTCAATGACGAGACTCTTAGTTAGATAGCAAATGTTCATTTTTTTACAAAAAGATTATTTGTGTAGACGAAATAGCTCCGTTTTGTTCATCACGTTTGGCTAAGAAAAACACCGGAAAATGCAGTCACTTACAACGCCGAACTTTTTTCCGAATTAGCTCCATAATATCGACAGAAACATGGCAAACGTTGTTTAGAATCAATCCTCAAGGTGTTTTTCACACATCTATTCGATAATCTATCAGTGGTGGCAGCTGGCTTCTCATCAGAAGAAAACGGAAAAATACTGCAGCTGGAGATTACGCAATAATTGCGACGGAGGACACCAAGCGACCACCTGGTAGATGTAGTCTCTTATGGTCAATCTTCCAATGATATGCCTACAAATACGTCACAATGCTGCAGACACCTTGGGGAAAACGTGGAAAACGTAAGCTGACTCCTAGCTCCTTCACAGCCATATAACCATATTAGCCTCCAAACCATAGTAGCCTCCAAACTCGTCATCAAGCTCAAGACCCTGGGTCTCGATCCCACCCTGTGCAACTGGGTACTGGACTTCCTGACGGGCCGCCCCCCAGGTGGTGAGGGTAGGTAACAACATCTCCACCCCGCTGATCCTCACCACTGGTGCCCCACAAGGGTGCATTCTCAACCCTCTCCTGTACTCCCTGTTCACCCACGACTGCGTGGCCATGCACGCCTCCAACTCAATCATCAAGTTTGCGGACAACACTACAGTGGTAGGCTTGATTACCAACAATGACGAGACGGCCTACAGGGAGGAGGTGAGGGCCCTCGGAGTGTGATGTCAGGAAAATAACCTCACACTCCACGTCAACAAAACAAAGGAGATGATCGTGGACTTCAGGAAACAGCAGAGGTAGCACCCCCCTATCCACACCAATGGGACAGTAGTGGAGAGGGTAGCAAGTTTTAAGTTCCTCAGCGAACACATCACGGACAAACTGAACAAACTGAATTGGTCCACCCACCCACACAAATCAAATCAAAGCAAATCAAATCCAATTTTATTTGTCACATACACATGGTTAGCAGATGTTAATGCGAGTGTAGCGAAATGCTTGTGCTTCTAGTTCCGACAATGCAGTAATAACGAACAAGTAATCTAACTAACAATTCCAAAACTACTGTCTTATACACAGTGTAAGGGGATAAAGAATATGTACATAAGGATATATGAATGAGTGATGGTACAGAGCAGCATAGGCAAGATACAGTAGATGATATAGAGTACAGTATATACATATGAGATAAGTATGTAAACAAAGTGGCATAGTTAAAGTGGCTAGTGATACATGTATTACATAAGGATGCAGTCGATGATATAAAGTACAGTATATACGTATGCATATGAGATGAATAATGTAGGGTATGTAAACATTATATAAGGTAGCATTGTTTAAAGTGGCTAGTGATATATTTACATCATTTCCCATCAATTCCCATTATTAAAGTGGCTGGAGTTGAGTCAGTGTCAGTGTGTTGGCAGCAGCCACTCAATGTTAGTGGTGGCTGTTTAACAGTCTGATGGCCTTGAGATAGAAGCTGTTTTTCAGTCTCTCGGTCCCTGAATTGTTAGATAACTTGTTAGATATTACTGCACGTTCGGAATTAGAAGCATTTCGCAACACTCGCATTAACGTCTGTATGTGACCAATGAAACATGATTTGATTTGATGTGTGTAAGATCTTTAAACAGGTCAACTATTCAGGCCCAGACGGATGACCAGGACATGTACTGTCCTGTTGAAAACAAATTATAGTCCCACTAAGCCCAAACCAGATGGGATAGCGTATTGCTGCAGAATGCTATGGTAGCCATACTGGTTAGGTGTGCCTTGAATTCTAAATAAATTACAGACAGTGTTTCTGTCTGCAGCGATACACCATCCCATCTGGGTTGGGCTTAGTGGGACTATCATTTGTTTTTCAACAGGACAATGACCCTGAACCCGATTGAGATGAGTCGGACCGCAGAGTGAAGGAAAAGCAGCCAACAAGTGCTCAGCATATGTGGGAACTTCTTCAAGACTGAGAATGCCAAGAGTGTGCAAAGCTGTCATCAAGGCAGAGGGTAGCTATTTGAAGAATCTAAAATCTAAAATATATTTTACTTTGTTTAACACTTTTTTGGTTACTACATGATTCCATGTGTGTTATTTCATTTTTTTGATGTCTTCAATATTATTCTACAATGAAAATAGTTTAATAAAAATGTAAAACACTTTTGACTGATACTGTAAATACAAAGTAAATAAAAAGAGTATCTTATCTTCTACATGACTAACAGTCATTAACTAATGAAAATACTACCAAGAATTTAGTTCAACTTCCACCAAGCTACTGCAAAGTTAAATTACTAGTTGAACTTCATGTAGTTCACACACACACATAGACACACACACATAGACACACACACACACATAGACACACACACATAGACACACACACATAGACACACACACATAGACACACACACATAGACACACACACACACACACACACACACACACACACACACACACACACACACACACACACACACACACACACACACACACACACACACACACATTAATGCAGTGTCGGTATATCTGAACAAATACCTGATCAGTAATCACACCCACTAATCAGCCATGGCCAAGGAGTGTGTGTGTGTGTGTGTGTGTGTGTGTGTGTGTGTGTGTGTGTGTGTGTGTGTGTGTCTATGTCTATGTCTATGTGTGTGTGTGTGTGTGTGTGTGTGTGTGTGTGTGTGTGTGTGTGTGTCTATGTGTGTGTGTCTATGTGTGTGTGTGTGTGTGTGTGTGTGTGTGTGTGTGTGTGTGTGTGTGTGTGTGTGTGTGTGTGTGTGTGTGTGTGTGTGTGTGTGTGTGTGTATGTGTGTGTGTCTGTGTGTGTGTGTGTGTGTGTGTGTGTCTGTGTGTGTGTGTGTGTGTGTGTGTGTGTGTGTGTGTGTGTGTCTATGTGTGTGTGTGTGTGTGTGTGTGTGTGTGTGTGTGTGTGTGTGTGTGTGTGTGTCTATGTGTGTGTCTATGTGTGTGTGTGTGTGTGTCTATGTGTGTGTGTGTGTGTGTGTGTGTGTGTGTGTGTGTGTGTGTGTGTGTGTGTATGTGTGTGTGTGTGTGTGTGTGTGTGTGTATGTGTGTGTGTGTGTGTGTGTGTGTGTCTGTGTGTGTGTGTGTGTGTGTGTGTGTGTGTGTGTCTATGTGTGTGTGTGTGTGTGTGTGTGTGTGTGTGTGTGTGTGTGTGTGTGTGTGTGTGTGTGTGTGTGTGTGTGTGTGTGTGTGTGTGTGTGTGTGTCTGTGTGTGTGTGTGTGTCTGTGTGTGTGTGTGTGTGTGTGTGTGTGTGTGTGTGTGTGTGTGTGTGTGTGTGTGTGTGTGTGTGTGTGTGTGTGTGTGTGTGTGTGTGTGTGTGTGTGTGTGTGTGTGTGTGTGTGTGTGTGTGTGTGTGTGTGTGTGTGTGTGTGTGTGTGTGTGTGTGTGTGTGTGTGTGTGTGTGTGTGTGTGTGTGTGTGTGTGTGTGTGTGTGTGTGTGTGTGTGTGTGTGTGTGTGTGTGTGTGTGTGTGTGTGTGTGTGTGTGTGTGTGTGTGTGTGTGTGTGTGTGTCTATGTGTGTGTGTGCACTCATCTGTCGCTTCTCTGGGAGCCAATTAGATCGCAGAAACGTAGACTCAAGCGGCTTGAGTACACAAACACACACAAGTAGTCTATATTCATACACACACACTCACACTGTGTACAGTATGTCCATACACAGATATACACATACTTTATATTCATTCACACACACATTGAGAAGGAGTCTTGAGTGAGTGAGTGAGTGAGTGAGTGAGTGAGTGAGTGAGTGAGGGGGGAGGGAGGGAGGGAGGGAGGGAGGGAGGGAGGGAGGGAGGGAGGGAGGGAGGGAGGGAGGGAGGGAGGGAGGGAGGGAGGGAGGGAGGGAGGGAGGAGGGAGGGAGGGAGGGGGGGTGAGGAGGGGAGTTGATAGAAAAAGCCTCCACGATGCAAATCTGTAGCAGACCCACAGACTGTAGACCGGCTCCGCAGACACACTCTTCTCTAAACAACCTCTACTGAGAAATAGTTTCACACACCACCTCCACACTGCTTTCTTTCTCTAGTCTCTCTGTCTCTCTGTCTCTCTGTCTCTCTCTGTCTCTCTCTGTCTCTCTCTCTGTCTCTCTCTCTCTCTCTGTCTCTGCTCATACACTCTAGTCTGAACACAACTCAGCAGACAAGAGCCATACAGCAGTGAGAGAGAGGAGAGAGGAAAGAGAGAAAGAGAGAGAGGAGAGAGAGAGAGTGGCGAGAGAGGAGAGAGAGAAACAGAGTTGGAGAGAGGAGAGAGAGAGAGAGAGAGAGAAGAGAGAGAGAGAGAAAGAGAGTTGGAGAGAGGAGAGAGAAAGAGAGTTGGAGAAAAGGAGAGGAGAGAGAGACAAAGAGAAAGAGAGAGAGAGAGGGAGAGACGGATGAAAGAGTGAAGGAAGTGTATGGTGCTGTGTGTTCTCCAGAGGCTGAGGCAGTGAGCCACTGTGCCCCCTCTGAAGGTTCTACTCCATGGAGAGACAGACCCACCAGCCCCCCTTAGCCTGGAGGACCTGGCCCATCCCCTACCGACTCAGAAGGAGGGAACAACGAGAGAGAGAGAGGAGAGAGAGAGAGCGACAGAGAGAGAGAGCGACAGAGAGAGCGACAGAGAGAGAGAGAAAGAGAGAGAGAGAGAGAGAGAGAGAGAGAGAGAGAGAGAGAGGAGAGAGACAGAGAAAGAAGAGAGGATAAAAGAGGAAAGCTAGAGTGGTAGGCTGTCCTAGTCAACTGTTGTTCAGTGATGACATCAGGACCATGTGACCAGGTCTCTCCAGTGACAGCAGAAGGAAGGCAGGCAGGAAGGAGACAAAGTTTAAAGCTGGTGTCTGTCTGTCTGTCGGGTAGTGTGAGGCTCCGCTCTCCTCGCCTCCCAGCAACCACAGACACGCCAGCCACGCCACGCTGCCACGCTTGGCCCTCTGGGTAACATATCTCTGGGAGTTTAAATGGTTAATGTGATCGGGTCTGCACCAGTCACAGGGGCTAACGCAGCACCGCACTACCTTAGCCAGTAAGGACGTTCCAACCCGACCACACTCACCCAGCTAGCGACTTCCACACCACCACCCCCAGCCCTCCGCAAAGACAATCCATTTTTTTCATCTGAACCAGACCTGGTCGTTACTTGCGGTCGTCTGAATACTTGACACCAGAAAGACTTTCTTGTGGATGTTTTTTTTCTTTCTTCTCTCCTTCTCCATGACTTGGTGCATGCTCTTGGTTTAGGAGCTAGAGGTCAGGGGTCAGGCTTACCACAGTGGAACCACCAGTAGGCTTTGGTGTCACGGCAACGAGGAGCAGCAATGGCTTCCAACAGCCTCTTCAGTACTGTTACACCATGTCAGCAGACCTTCTTCTGGGGTGAGTACACTACTCTGTCTGTTGACAGACTACTGTCTCACTTTGACTGTTGGATGAGGCTGTGTCTGAGTTAGTGTTTGACCGTTGGATCAGGCTGTGTCTGAGTTAGTGTTTGACCGTTGGATCAGGCTGTGTCTGAGTTAGTGTTTGACTGTTGGATCAGGCTGTGTCTGAGTTAGTGTTTGACTGTTGGATCAGGCTGTGTCTGAGTTAGTGTTTGACCGTTGGATGAGGCTGTGTCTGAGTTAGTGTTTGACTGTTGGATGAGGCTGTGTCTGAGTTAGTGTTTGACCGTTGGATGAGGCTGTGTCTGAGTTAGTGTTTGACCGTTGGATGAGGCTGTGTCTGAGTTAGTGTTTGACCGTTGGATCAGGCTGTGTCTGAGTTAGTGTTTGGATCAGGCTGTGTCTGTTGGATGAGGCTGTGTCTGAGTTAGTGTTTGACCGTTGGATCAGGCTGTGTCTGAGTTAGTGTTTGACCGTTGGATGAGGCTGTGTCTGAGTTAGTGTTTGACCGTTGGATGAGGCTGTGTCTGAGTTAGTGTTTGACCGTTGGATGAGGCTGTGTCTGAGTTAGTGTTTGACCGTTGGATGAGGCTGTGTCTGAGTTAGTGTTTGACCGTTGGATCAGGCTGTGTCTGAGTTAGTGTTTGACCGTTGGATGAGGCTGTGTCTGAGTTAGTGTTTGACCGTTGGATGAGGCTGTGTCTGAGTTAGTGTTTGACCGTTGGATGAGGCTGTGTCTGAGTTAATGTTTGACTGTTGGATGAGGCTGTGTCTGAGTTAATGTTTGACCGTTGGATGAGGCTGTGTCTGAGTTAGTGTTTGACTGTTGGATCAGGCTGTGTCTGAGTTAGTGTTTGACCGTTGGATGAGGCTGTGTCTGAGTTAGTGTTTGACTGTTGGATCAGGCTGTGTCTGAGTTAGTGTTTGACCGTTGGATGAGGCTGTGTCTGAGTTAGTGTTTGACCGTTGGATGAGGCTGTGTCTGAGTTAGTGTTTGACCGTTGGATGAGGCTGTGTCTGAGTTAGTGTTTGACCGTTGGATGAGGCTGTGTCTGAGTTAGTGTTTGACCGTTGGATGAGGCTGTGTCTGAGTTAGTGTTTGACCGTTGGATCAGGCTGTGTCTGAGTTAGTGTTTGACCGTTGGATGAGGCTGTGTCTGAGTTAGTGTTTGACCGTTGGATGAAGCTTTGTCTGAGTTAATGTTTGACTGTTGGATGAAGCTTTGTCTGAGTTAATGTTTGACTGTTGGATGAAGCTTTGTCTGAGTTAATGTTTGGGTTCAGGTTAGAGGTTGGGGTCTGGGTCATTGTTAGGGTTAAGGCTTGGGATCAGGGTTAGGTTTAAGGGTTGGGTCTTGGAACAAGGAACATTTAATAACCTAAACAACAATTTGGGGATTTGTAGTGTGTAAATATGAACCAGCTAAAAGCCTGACTGTGAGATGATGGTATGTGCCTCATGATGTTGTTAGTAAATATCTCTGGAAGAGGGAGATGACATGTTTGAACAACTTAAAGCTACATTTGTCAAGCAACACAGGAACGGAGAAATTTCAACGTAAACAAACGGTCAACAACAGAATGGATTTACAGTGGAGCATTGGAACAAAATGTGACGAGAACAGACAGGGAATACCGGGGCTGTGTGGTTATGTGTGTGATGCCTGTGTGTTATGTGTGTGTTTACTGTGTGTTAGGTGTGTGTTTACTGTGTGCTAGATGTGTGTTATCTAGCTGTGTGTGTGCTAGATCAGAAGATGGATGCCGAGTCCAGAGGTTTCTCAGTATGTCTCTCTATTCAATTTGGAGGGACATAATTTCCCTGGCTCATATACTGGAGGGAGATCTTTTCCCTGGCTCGTCTACTGGGAGGGAGATCTTTTCCCTGGCTCATATACTGGAGGGAGATCATTTCCCTGGCTCATATACTGGAGGGAGATCATTTCCCTCCTGGCACATATACTGGAGGGATATCATTTCCCTGGCACATATACTGGAGGGAGATCATTTCCCTGGCTCATATACTGGAGGGAGATCATTTCCCTGGCTCATAACCTGGAGGGAGATCATTTCCCTGGGAGTCCCATAGGGCGGCGCACAATTGGCCCAGCGTCATTCGGGTTAAGGTTTGGCCGGGGTGGGCCGTCATTGTAACTGACTTGCCTTGTTAAATAAAAAAGATACAAAGATCATTTTTGCCTTTACAGATAGAGTTG
>NC_056446.1:45363656-45381156 GCF_018296145.1 Oncorhynchus tshawytscha | reverse complement strand
GTCTTGTTATTGTATCATATGGAGTAAAGCAGAACAGCAGGGGTCATTTATTAATCTGTTATTTAACACAACTTGATTTAAGGGAAAATAACATGAGATTGGAGCCCTGAGTTCAAAGAAATATATATCATTTAAAAAATCAAATTCAAGTTGTTGTAGTTCAATCTATAAATTATGTTTCTATTTGTTTTTGCACATGTATCTGTTGTCTCGGCAACACCTCATTAAACTTTAAACATCAATTAATCTTTAAATCTACAATCTGCTCATAAAGATGCAGGAATAATTCCCAGAGCAGCTTCTTCTGTTTGGCAACATATTAGTTCAACTGCTGTGTATTAGGACATCTGAACTGATGGACAAATACAGGTGACTAAAAATGGCTCATCTATTATCCCTTTCCAATCCTATACGTGAATTATGAACATCTCAGGTTCTGTCTCTGAGTAGTTTTTAAATGTAGGAATCAATATAAATCAATATGAGTCTTGTTTCTCAGGGAGGAACAAACACTAGCCATTCACTAAACTCTTAACGGTGGGATTCCTATTCAGAAAAATTGCTGGTTAAATTTGACTTGGCGTTCAGATGGAGAAGTTAGGATTTGATGTATTCTAAGTCATGGTAGTGGCAGAGTGGGGAGGGGCAGTAATCATGAACATGTGTCAACCTCCCTCGCGCCCGCAATGCAGTACCCTACAGTACAGTACATTACAGTACAGTACCTTAACCTACACTACAATACCCTACCCTAACCTACAGTACAGAACCTTAACCTACACTACAATACCCTACCCTAAACTACAGTACAGTACCTTAACCTACACTACAATACCCTACCCTAAACTACAGTACAGAACCTTAACCTACAATACAATACCCTACCCTAAACTACAGTACAGAACCTTAACCTACAATACAATACCCTACCCTAAACTACAGTACAGTACCTTAACATACACTACAATACCCTACCCTAACCTACAGTACAGAACCTTAACATACACTACAATAACCTACCCTAACCTACAGTACAGAACCCTACAGTACAGTACACTACCCTACACTACCCTACAGAAGAGTACAGTACAGTACACTACCCTACAGTACACTACAGTACAGTACACAGGGAAAATAGAGATTCTACAGGGAATATAGAGATTCTACAGGGAATATAGAGATTCTACATGGGATATAGAGATTCTACAGGGAAAATAGAGATTATACAGGGAATATAGAGATTCTACAGGGAATATAGAGATTCTACAGGGAATATAGAGATTCTACAGGGAATATAGAGATTCTACATGGGATATAGAGATTCTACAGGGAAAATAGAGATTATACAGGGAATATAGAGATTCTACAGGGAATATAGAGATTCTACAGGGAATATAGAGATTCTACAGGGAATATAGCGATTCCACAGGGAAAATAGAGATTCTACAGGGAATATAGAGATTCTACAGGGAATATAGAGATTTTACAGGGAATATAGAGATTCTACAGGGAATATAGAGATTCTACAGGGAATATAGAGATTCTACATGGGATATAGAGATTCCACAGGGAATATAGAGATTCTACAGGGAATAGAGATTCTACAGGGAATATAGATTCTACAGGGAATATAGAGATTCTACAGGGAATAGAGATTCTACAGGGAATAGAGATTCTACAGGGAATATAGAGATTCTACAGGGAATAGAGATTCTACAGGGAATAGAGATTCTACAGGGAATATAGAGATTCTACAGGGAATATAGAGATTCTACAGGGAATAGAGATTCTACAGGGAATAGAGATTCTACAGGGAATATAGAGATTCTCCCTGGAATATAGAGATTCTACAGGGAATAGAGATTCCACAGGGAATAGAGATTCTACAGGGAATAGAGATTCTACAGGGAATAGAGATTCTACAGGGAATAGAGATTCTACAGGGAATAGAGATTCTACAGGGAATAGAGAGATTCTACAGGGAATAGAGATTCCACAGGGAATAGAGATTCTTTTATAGGGAATAGAGATTCTACAGGGAATAGAGATTCTACAGGGAATATAGAGATTCTCCATGGAATATAGAGATTCTACAGGGAATAGAGATTCCACAGGGAATATAGAGATTCTACAGGGAATAGAGATTCTACAGGGAATAGAGATTCTACAGGGAATAGAGATTCTACAGGGAATAGAGAGACTGAACGTGTTTCAGACGTTTCGTCGAGGGTCTCAGCTCAATAGCTGCCATTACAGTTCATGATATGAACTGCACTACTACATTGCTTCATGTGAATATATATCACTACCTTGTATTTATTTTATATTAATAACTGAGTTCAGTTCTCTTCCAGCAATTAATAGTTAATAGTGAAAGAGTCACATACTTTGCTGCTGGTGTAGGTATTCTGTCTGATACTCGGTCACAATTATATCCTGCTGCTGGTGTAGGTGTTCTGTCTGATACTCGGTCACAATTATATCCTGCTGCTGGTGTAGGTATTCTGTCTGATACTCGGTCACAATTATATCCTGCTGGTGTAGGTATTCTGTCTGATACTCGGTCACAATTATATCCTGCTGGTGTAGGTATTCTGTCTGATACTCGGTCACAATTATATCCTGCTGCTGGTGTAGGTATTCTGTCTGATACTCGGTCACAATTATATCCTGCTGGTGTAGGTATTCTGTCTGATACTCGGTCACAATTATATCCTGCTGGTGTAGGTATTCTGTCTGATACTCGGTCACAATTATATCCTGCTGGTGTAGGTGTTCTGTCTGATACTCGGTCACAATTATATCCTGCTGCTGGTGTAGGTGTTCTGTCTGATACTCGGTCACAATTATATCCTGCTGCTGGTGTAGGTATTCTGTTTGATACTCATATTTTCCAAAATATTAATTAATAATGTTTAACAATTTCCCAATTATTAAAACACAGCAGTTAGCTGGAGCTGCTTTCCAAACAGTTGAGCGAGAGAGAGAGAGAGAGAGAGAGACAGAGAGAGAGAGACAGAGAGAGAGAGAGAGAGAGAGAGAGAGAGAGAGAGAGAGACAGAGAGAGAGAGAGAGAGAGAGACAGAGAGAGAGAGAGAGAGAGAGAGAGAGAGAGAGAGAGAGAGAGAGAGAGAGAGACTAGAGAGAACAGTTGAGCAAGAAGAGAGAGAGAGTGTGTGGTGTGTGTGTATTAGAAAAGTCTATTAAATATATTGTATAAACACTGGGTAGGATACTCTAGTTATTTACTCTCTTTATCGGTTATGCTGGGTAGGATACTCTAGTTATTTACTCTCTTTATCGGTTATGCTGGGTAGGATGCTCTAGTTATTTATTCTCTTTATCGGTCATGCTGGGTAGGATACTCTAGTTATTTATTCTCTTTATCAGTCATGCTGGGTAGGATACTCTGGTTATTTATACTCCTCCTCTTCATCAGTCATGCTGGGTAGGATACTCTGGTTATTTATACTCTTCATCAGTCATGCTGGGTAGGATACTCTGGTTATTTATACTCTTTATCAGTCATGCTGGGTAGGATACTCTGGTTATTTATACTCCTCCTCTTCATCAGTCATGCTGGGTAGGATACTCTGGTTATTTATACTCTTCATCAGTCATGCTGGGTAGGATACTCTGGTTATTTATACTCTTTATCAGTCATGCTGGGTAGGATACTCTGGTTATTTATACTCCTCCTCTTCATCAGTCATGCTGGGTAGAATACTCTGGTTATTTATACTCTTCATCAGTCATGCTGGGTAGGATACATTTATACTGGTTATTTATACTCCTCCTCTTCATCAGTCATGCTGGGTAGGATACTCTGGTTATTTATACTCCTCCTCTTCATCAGTCATGCTGGGTAGGATACTCTGGTTATTTATACTCCTCCTCTTCATCAGTCATGCTGGGTAGGATACTCTGGTTATTTATACTCCTCCTCTTCATCAGTCATGCTGGGTAGGATACTCTGGTTATTTATACTCTTCATCAGTCATGCTGGGTAGGATACACTGGTTATTTATACTCCTCCTCTTCATCAGTCATGCTGGGTAGGATACTCTGGTTATTTATACTCCTCCTCTTCATCAGTCATGCTGGGTAGGATACTCTGGTTATTTATACTCTTCATCAGTCATGCTGGGTAGGATACTCTGGTTATTTATACTCTTCATCAGTCATGCTGGGTAGGATACTCTGGTTATTTATACTCCTCTTTATCAGTCATGCTGGGTAGGATACTCTGGTTATTTATACTCCTCTTCATCAGTCATGCTGGGTAGGATACTCTGGTTATTTATACTCCTCCTCTTCATCAGTCATGCTGGGTAGGATACTCTGGTTATTTATACTCTTCATCAGTCATGCTGGGTAGGATTTATACTCTGTCATGCTTATTTATACTCCTCCTCTTCATCAGTCATGCTGGGTAGGATACTCTGGTTATTTATACTCCTCCTCTTCATCAGTCATGCTGGGTAGGATACTCTGGTTATTTATACTCTTCATCAGTCATGCTGGGTAGGATACTTCATCAGTCATTTATACTCCTCCTCTTCATCAGTCATGCTGGGTAGGATACTCTGGTTATTTATACTCCTCCTCTTTATCAGTCATGCTGGGTAGGATACTCTGGTTATTTATACTCCTCCTCTTCATCAGTCATGCTGGGTAGGATACTGTGGTTATTTATACTCCTCTTTGTCAGTCATGCTGGGTAGGCCGTTCTGCTTATTTCACTCAGCATGCTACTGTTTGAGTAGCATACTTTCTCTGGGTGACAGCTGATATTCAGCCCAGTATTCCCTATGCCATGGGCTCTCCAACCCTGTTCCTGCAGCTACCCAGTACTCTGTATGCCATGGGCTCTCCAACCCTGTTCCTGTAGCTACCCAGTACTCTGTATGCCATGGGCTCTCCAACCCTGTTCCTGCTACCCAGTACTCTGTATACCATGGGCTCTCCTACCCTGTTCCTGTAGCTACCCATTACTCTGTATGCCATGGGCTTTCCAACCCTGTTCCTGCTACCCAGTACTCTGTATGCCATGGGCTCTCCAACCCTGTTCCTGCAGCTACCCAGTACTCTGTATGCCATGGGCTCTCCAACCCTGTTCCAGTACTGTGTATACCATGGGCTCTCCAACCCTGTTCCTGCAGCTACCCAGTACTCTGTATGCCATGGGCTCTCCAACCCTGTTCCTGTAGCTACCCATTACTCTGTATGCCATGGGCTTTCCAACCCTGTTCCTGCTACCCAGTACTCTGTATGCCATGGGCTCTCCAACCCTGTTCCTGCAGCTACCCAGTACTCTGTATGCCATGGGCTCTCCAACCCTGTTCCAGTACTGTGTATACCATGGGCTCTCCAACCCTGTTCCAGTACTCTGTATACCATGGGCTCTCCAACCCTGTTCCAGTACTCTGTATGCCATGGGCTCTCCAACCCTGTTCAGCTTCCCAGTATTCTCTATGCCATGGGCTCTCCAACCCTGTTCCAGTACTCTGTATGCCATGGGCTCTCCAACCCTGTTCCAGTACTCTGTCTGCCATGGGATCTCCAACCCTGTTCCTGTAGATACCCAGTACTCTGTATGCCATGGGATCTCCAACCCTGTTCCTGCAGCTACCCAGTACTCTGTATACCATGGGCTCTCCAACCCTGTTCCTGCAGCTTCCCAGTATTCTCTATGCCATGGGCTCTCCAACCCTGTTCCTGCAGCTACACAGTACTCTGTATACCATGGGCTCTCCAACCCTGTTCCTGCAGCTACCCAGTATTCTCTATGCCATGGGCTCTCCAACCCTGTTCCTGCAGCTACCCAGTATTCTCTATGCCATGGGCTCTCCAACCCTGTTTCTGCAGCTACCCAATGCTTAATTTTGGAAACCAAGTGAAATGCATTCAGGAATTTGTTTTCACAACGAAACCAGTGGAGGCTGCTGAGGAGAGGAACCGCTCATATTAATTGCTGGATTGGAGCGAATGAAAAGGTATATGGATACCATTCCACTCGTTCTGCTCCAGCCATTACCATGAGCCCGTACTCCCCAATTAAGGTGCCACCAACCTCGTTTGAACTAAACATATTTCATGAAACTGTTGGCAGCCCCTCTCTCTGCACACACGAGAAAGGAATGGAGAGAGAGGAGGAGATGGAAACGCACAGTGGTGAGAGATATTCTGTAGCTGAAGGTAATATATCAGACTATTAATTATGAAAATATTTTTTTAAATCCTTATTACTAGGCTTTTCAAAATAAATACAAATGAACTATAATTGTAGGCTACCTCTGTAAGTCACCCTGCCTCAGTGAACCAGCAGCATGGCCTTGGGCTACACATTCTAAATGTTCTGGATAGACATTGTGGAGTGTAGCATAAGGTACCCAGTCCATCCAGTATGGATGACAGTACAGTCCACACGCAAAGGTGATTACTAGTGTGTTTAACTTCGGACTAGAGGCTAGACCAATTATGTACCAAAAACATCTTAATTCTGTTTTGTCTTGTTTTTTTGCCATGCGTAATATGCTGTAGTCTATGTATAACAACGGTAAAATCGGGCTCATATATAGGTATATGCGTATGCAACAGCGCTAATATGGATATGAGGGTGTTTTGAATGAATCATCACCTTAGAAAGCACTGTCCATTTAATTGTCTTAGTCTTTGAAACAACATCCACAATGGCCATGTTTTCCACTCAGTTTCAACCTGTTGTTGAACATCTTTCTCCAAATTGATCATCACAGTGAGGTGAGTTAGAGGAAAAATGTCAGATTGGTTAGATAGATCCCTGAGTACCAGGCCATTCGGACATGATGGAGGGACAATACATCCCTGAGTACCAGACCATTAGGACCTGATGGAGGGACAATAGATCCCTGAGTACCAGGCCATTAGGACCTGATGGAGGGACAATAAAGCCCTGAGTACCAGGCCATTAGGACCTGATGGAGGGACAATAGATCCCTGAGTACCAGGCCATTAGGACGTGATGGAGGGACACTAGATCTCTGAGTACCAGGCCATTAGGACCTGATGGAGGATCAATAGAGCCCTGAGTACCAGACCATTAAGACGTGATGGAGGGACAATAGATCCCTGAGTACCAAACCATTAGGACCTAATGGAGGGACAATAGATCCCTGAGTACCAAACCATTAGGACCTGATGGAGGGACAATAGATCCCTGAGTAACAGACCATTAGAACCTGATGGAGGGACAATAGAACCCTGAGTACCAGACCATTAGGACATGATGGAGGGACAATAGATGCCTGAGTACCAGACCATTAGGACCTGATGGAGGGACAATAGAGTCCTGAGTACCAAGCCATTAAGACCTGATGGAGGGACAATAGATCCCTGAGTAACAGACCATTAGAACCTGATGGAGGGACAATAGAACCCTGAGTACCAGACCATTAGGACATGATGGAGGGACAATAGATGCCTGAGTACCAGACCATTAGGACCTGATGGAGGGACAATAGAGTCCTGAGTACCAGGCCATTAAAAAGAGATTGCCATGACTCAACAGTCAGGTGGAGTTTTACTGTGGTAATGCCTCATGATTGTTGGTGTAACTCTGCAACTCAGAGTCTGCATCAACAAACTCACTACTAATTCATCCCCATCCCCTGTGTATTATGGTGTGTATTATGTATTATAGTGTGTATTATAGTGTGTATAATAGTGTGTATAATGTGTATTATGGTGTGTATTATGGTGTGTATTATAGTGTGTATTATAGTGTGTATTATAGTGTGTATTATAGTGTCTTTACAGTGTGTATTATAGTGTGTATTATGGTGTGTGTGTATTATGGCGTGTGTGTGTGTGGGTGTGTGTTTGTTATGGTGTGTGTGTTTGTGTTATGGTGTGTGTGTTCTCTCATCACCTCAGACTATTAATCTGTTATGATTAGGATATCAGGAGGAGCTCTGCCAAATTCCTCAATTTACTGCTTTGGTTAAGTCCCAAATGTCACAATATTCCCTATAGGCCCTGGTAAAAAGTAGTGTGCTATGGCACCCAGCCATTTGGGAAGCAGCCTCTGTGTAGAGAGCAGGGAGAGCGAAGAGAGGGGGGAGAGAGCGGAGAGAGGAGAGAGAGAGAGGTGGGAGAGAGCGGAGTGAGGAGAGAGAGAGAGGTGGGAGAGAGCGGAGAGAGTGGGGAGAGAGCGGAGAGAGGAGAGAGAGAGAGGTGGGAGAGAGCGGAGGAGGAGAGAGAGAGAGGGGGAGAGAGCGGAGAGAGTGGGGAGAGAGCGGAGAGAGGAGAGAGAGAGAGGTGGGAGAGAGCGGAGAGAGGAGAGAGGGGGAGAGAGGTGGGAGAGAGCGGAGAGAGGAGAGAGAGAGAGGTGGGAGAGAGCGGAGAGAGGAGAGAGAGAGAGGTGGGAGAGAGCGGAGGAGGAGAGAGAGCGGGGAGAGAGGCGGGAGAGAGAGGGGGAGAGAGCGGAGAGAGGAGAGAGAGAGAGGTGGGAGAGAGCGGAGAGAGGAGAGAGAGAGAGGTGGGAGAGAGCAGAGAGAGGAGAGAGAGAGAGGTGGGAGAGAGCGGAGGAGGAGAGAGAGCGGGGAGAGAGGCGGGAGAGAGAGGGGGAGAGAGCGGAGAGAGGAGAGAGAGAGAGGTGGGAGAGAGCGGAGGAGGAGAGAGAGCGGGGAGAGAGGCGGGAGAGAGAGGGGGAGAGAGCGGAGAGAGGCGGGAGAGAGAGGGGGGAGAGAGCGGAGGAGGAGAGAGAGCGGGGAGAGAGGCGGGAGAGAGAGGGGGAGAGAGCGGAGAGAGGAGAGAGAGAGAGGGGGGAGAGAGCGGAGTGAGGAGAGAGAGAGAGGGGGAGAGAGCGGAGAGAGTGGGGAGAGAGCGGAGAGAGGAGAGAGAGAGAGGTGGGAGAGAGCGGAGAGAGGAGAGAGAGAGGGGGGAGCGGAGAGAGCTGAGAGAGCGGGGAGAGGGGAGAGCGGGGAGAGAGCGGGGAGAGGAGAGAGAGCGGGGAGAGCTGAGAGAGCGGGGAGAGCTGAGAGAGCGGGGAGAGCTGAGAGAGCGGGGAGAGCTGAGAGAGCGGGGAGAGCTGAGAGAGCTGAGAGAGCTGAGAGAGCGGGGAGAGCTGAGAGAGCGGGGAGAGCTGAGAGAGCTGAGAGAGCTGAGAGAGGGGGAGAGGGGGAGAGAGGGGGGAGAGAGAGGGAGAGAGGGGAGAGAGGCGGGAGAGAGAGGGGAGAGAGGGGGAGCGGAGAGAGCGGGGAGAGCTGAGAGCGGGGAGAGCTGAGAGAGCGGGGAGAGCTGAGAGAGCGGGAGAGCTGAGAGAGCGGGGAGAGCTGAGAGAGCGGGGAGAGCTGAGAGAGCTGAGAGAGCTGAGAGAGGGGAGAGAGGGGGAGAGCTGAGAGAGAGAGGGGAGAGCTGAGAGAGTGGGGAGAGCTGAGAGAGGGAGAGAGCGGGGAGAGCTGAGAGAGCGGGAGAGCTGAGAGAGGGAGAGAGCGGGGAGAGCTGAGAGAGCGGGGAGAGCTGAGAGAGGGGAGGGAGAGCGGGGAGAGGGGAGAGAGGGAGAGAGCGGGGAGCTGAGGGCTGAGAGAGCGGGGAGAGGGGAGAGAGGGGAGAGAGCGGGGAGAGGGGAGAGAGCGGGGAGAGGGGAGAGCGGGGAGAGGGAGAGCTGAGAGAGCGGGGAGAGCTGAGAGAGGGAGAGAGCGGGGAGAGGGGAGAGAGCGGGAGAGGGGAGAGCGGGGAGAGCTGAGAGAGCGGGGAGAGGGGAGAGCGGGGAGAGCTGAGAGAGGGGAGAGAGCGGGGAGAGCTGAGAGAGCGGGGAGAGCTGAGAGTTGTGTTGTGTGTGTGAGAGTGTGGAAGATGTGTTGTGTCTGTTAGAGAACCACATACTGCCTGCCTGTTAGAGAACCACACGCTGCCTGTTAGAGAACCACACACTGCCTGTTAGAGAACCCTCTCTCAGAGAGAATTCTACGCCAGAATTAGTGTGGGAAAACTGTCGTGCTTTTGACAAGGGCCCGTAGGGAATAGGATGACATTTGGGGTGTAGGTACCCATATTACAACGTGAGAGTCTAAACGCAGCACCATTTACACTGTAGATATTTTAACACTGCCCTGCACTAAAATAAGCCTTTACAGGATCCAGCAGCCCTTTATCCACGGCATCACAGTAAGAGTCCAATATTCACCAGACCACGGTTACCATTTTCTCAGAATATAAAATAGTCATGTTCTAGAGACATTTCATTTGTAAGTTACCAGGTCATTTGTGTTCCCCCTCAAGGGCCCTGATTGGTGAAACACTGATAAATTCATAGCGTTGTGTCTGTTGCCAAGGATACACACAGCATGCTTTAAACACACATTTGCTTCTACCTTTCATAGTTGACATTTTACATGTTCTTTTATAAAGTATTTCACATTCCACATCCTCATCTTGGATTTGAACTCCCAACCTCTTGGTTCACAGTACTCCGTTCTTCCCTCTACACCACCGAGACCTCGTCAGGTACTCCGTTCTTCCCTCTACACCACCGAGACCTCGTCAGGTACTCCGTTCTTCCCTCTACGCCACCGAGACCTCGTCAGGTACTCCGTTCTTCCCTCTACGCCACCGAGACCTCGTCAGGTACTCCGTTCTTCCCTCTACACCACCGAGACCTCGTCAGGTACTCCGTTCTTCCCTCTACGCCACCGAGACCTCGTCAGGTACTCCGTTCTTCCTTCTACGCCACCGAGAACTCGTCAGGTACTCCATTCTTCCCTCTACGCCACCGAGACCTCGTCAGGTACTCCATTCTTCCCTCTACGCCACCGAGACCTCGTCAGGGACTCCGTTATTCCCTCTACGCCACCGAGACCTCGTCTGGTACTCCGTTATTCCCTCTACACCACCGAGACCTCGTCTGGTACTCCGTTATTCCCTCTACGCCACCGAGACCTCGTCAGGAACCAGTTAATATTCAGTTCAGTTAATCTGACTGTTCACTGCTCATTGATTTGATTTACTTTTTTCAGCAGTTGAAGGGCTTTTCTGTATAGTTGTCTAATGCGGGTGGAGCACACAGTATTAACCTGTTTTAATGGTACTCCTTAATCACCATGAGGAATTAGATATTTTCTGAAGATTAATTAGTAGAGAGGTATGGGTCAGTATTCCTGCAGAGTAATTAGTAGAGAGGTCATTATTCCTGCAGAGTAAATAGTAGAGAGGTCAGTATTCCTGCAGAGTAATTAGTAGAGAGGTCAGTATTCCTGCAGAGTAATTAGTAGAGAGGTCAGTATTCCTGCAGAGTAATTAGTAGAGAGGTCAGTATTCCTGCAGAGTAATTAGTAGAGAGGTCAGTATTCCTGCAGAGTAATTAGTAGAGAGGTCAGTATTCCTGCAGAGTAATTAGTAGAGAGGTCAGTATTCCTGCAGAGTAATTAGTAGAGAGGTAGTATTCCTGCAGAGTAATTAGTAGAGAGGTCAGTATTCCTGCAGAGTAATTAGTAGAGAGGTCAGTATTCCTGCAGAGTAATTAGTAGAGAGTATTCCTGTCAGTATTCCTGCAGAGTAATTAGTAGAGAGGTCAGTATTCCTGCAGAGTAATTAGTAGAGAGGTCAGTATTCCTGCAGAGTAATTAGTAGAGAGGTAGAGTAATTAGTAGAGAGGTCATTATTCCTGCAGAGTAATTAGTAGAGAGGTCAGTATTCCTGTCAGTATTCCTGCAGAGTAATTAGTAGAGAGGTCAGTATTCCTGCAGAGTAATTAGTAGAGAGGTCAGTATTCCTGCAGAGTAATTAGTAGAGAGGTCAGTATTCCTGCAGAGTAATTAGTAGAGAGGTCAGTATTCCTGCAGAGTAATTAGTAGAGAGGTCATTATTCCTGCAGAGTAATTAGTAGAGAGGTCAGTATTCCTGTAGAGTAATTAGTAGAGAGGTCATCAGTATTCCTGCAGAGTAATTAGTAGAGAGGTCAGTATTCCTGCAGAGTAATTAGTAGAGAGTCATTATTCCTGCAGAGTAATTAGTAGAGAGGTATGGGTCCTTATTCCTGCAGAGTAATTAGTAGAGAGGTCAGTATTCCTGCAGAGTAATTAGTAGAGGGTCATTATTCCTGCAGAGTAATTAGTAGAGAGGTATATTCCTGGGTCCTTATTCCTGCAGAGTAATTAGTAGAGAGGTCAGTATTCCTGCAGAGTAATTAGTAGAGAGGTATGGGTCAGTATTCCTGCAGAGTAATTAGTAGAGAGGTCAGTAGAGAGAGTAATTAGTAGAGAGGTCAGTATTCCTGCAGAGTAATTAGTAGAGAGGTCAGTATTCCTGCAGAGTAATTAGTAGAGAGGTCAGTATTCCTGCAGAGTAATTATTAGAGAGGTCAGTATTCCTGCAGAGTAATTAGTAGAGAGGTATGGGTCAGTATTCCTGCAGAGTAATTAGTAGAGAGGTCAGTATTCCTGCAGAGTAATTAGTAGAGAGGTCAGTATTCCTGCAGAGTAATTAGTAGAGAGGTATGGGTCAGTATTCCTGCAGAGTAATTAGTAGAGAGGTATATTCCTGGAGTAATTAGTAGAGAGGTCAGTATTCCTGCAGAGTAATTAGTAGAGAGGTCAGTATTCCTGCAGAGTAATTAGTAGAGAGGTCAGTATTCCTGCAGAGTAATTAGTAGAGAGGTCAGTATTCCTGCAGAGTAATTAGTAGAGAGGTCAGAGTAATATTCCTGCAGAGTAATTAGTAGAGAGGTCAGTATTCCTGTAGAGTAATTAGTAGAGAGGTCAGTATTCCTGCAGAGTAATTAGTAGAGAGGTCATTATTCCTGATCAGAGTAATTAGTAGAGAGGTCAGTATTCCTGCAGAGTAATTAGTAGAGAGGTCAGTATTCCTGCAGAGTAATTAGTAGAGAGGTCAGTATTCCTGCAGAGTAATTAGTAGAGAGGTATGGGTCAGTATTCCTGTAGAGTAATTAGTAGAGAGGTATGGGTCAGTATTCCTGCAGAGTAATTAGTAGAGAGGTATGGGTCAGTATTCCTGCAGAGTAATTAGTAGAGAGGTATGGGTCATTATTCCTGTAGAGTAATTAGTAGAGAGGTATGGGTCATTATTCCTGTAGAGTAATTAGTAGAGAGAGTAATTAGTAGAGAGGTCAGTATTCCTGCAGAGTAATTAGTAGAGAGGTCAGTATTCCTGCAGAGTAATTAGTAGAGAGGTCATTATTCCTGCAGAGTAATTAGTAGAGAGGTCAGTATTCCTGTAGAGTAATTAGTAGAGAGGTCAGAGTATTCCTGCAGAGTAATTAGTAGAGAGGTCAGTATTCCTGCAGAGTAATTAGTAGAGAGGTCAGTATTCCTGTAGAGTCAGTATTCCTGTAGAGTAATTAGTAGAGAGGTCAGTATTCCTGCAGAGTAATTAGTAGAGAGGTCAGTATTCCTGCAGAGTAATTAGTAGAGAGGTCAGTATTCCTGCAGAGTAATTAGTAGAGAGGTCAGTATTCCTGCAGAGTAATTAGTAGAGAGGTCAGTATTCCTGCAGAGTAATTAGTAGAGAGGTCAGTATTCCTGCAGAGTAATTAGTAGAGAGGTCAGTATTCCTGCAGAGTAATTAGTAGAGAGGTCAGTATTCCTGCAGAGTAATTAGTAGAGAGGTATGGGTCAGTATTCCTGTAGAGTAATTAGTAGAGAGGTATGGGTCAGTATTCCTGTGGAGGAATATGGAGTGTTGAAGCTAATGACTGTTCTATTATTGACCTTTTTGTGGCAGCACATAAACATTTTAAACATTTTAGCAGAGACTCTTATCCATAAATACTTAGAGCAGAGAGTATTCACATACTTATCTCATACTTAGCTCATACTTCTTCATACTGGTCCCCCTTGAGAACCAATCACACAACCATGGAGCTGGTAGAGCCCTGCTCCACTAAGCTGAGCCACACGGGACACAAGGCTCTACCTGTTAGTGCTGTGGAAAGGGAAGGTTTTTCCCCCTGTTTGTTTAACCTTCTTGGAATGTGGGATCGCCTCGGTATGAGAGGCATTACTACCTCATATATCACACACACACAACACATCTCCCACACACACAACACATCTTCCACACTCTCACACACACAACACATCACACACACTCTCACACACACAACACATCACACACACTCTCACACCACGAACTGTGTTACGGGCTAAAAGTGCTAAAAAGAGAAGGGGAGAGGAGGATGATGAGGAGGAGAGGAGAGTGTTAACATCAAACATGTTAATCTGACTATGATAAATGGCAGCAGACCTGTGAACTGTGTACACCACCACCATGGTAGAAAGGACTGATTCTGAGCTGTAGTTCAGGAGGGAAATGGGAAGTATAAGAGAGACTGTGTGTTTTAACGCCTGTTTCTGCAGATCTACACTTTACTCCCTGGCCTTGTATTCGATTGAAGTCTGTTGTACATATGGCAGGTATAGAGTATCTGCAAAGGCACATGGACAGTAGCGTGGGTCATGTACAGTAAAGGGTCAGGTCAATGTTGTCACAGTAGAGGTGTGTGTGTGCGTGTGTGTGTGGGTGTGGGCGTCCCCCTGCCTCATCCCTCCATATCATCCCTCCATCTCCCACTGCCTCACCTACACATCACCTAGCTACGTATTAAATACCTGACCTCTCACCTCGTGACCTCTCTAGGTATTAAATACCTGACCTCTGACCTCCTGACCTCTCTAGGTTTTAAATACCTGACCTCTCACCTCCTGACCTCTCTAGGTATTAAATACCTGACCTCTGACCCCCTGACCTCTCTAGGTTTTAAATACCTGAACTCTCACATCCTGACCTCTCTAGGTATTAAATACCTGACCTCTGACCTCCTGACCTCTCTAGGTTTTAAATACCTGAACTCTCACATCCTGACCTTGCTAGTTATTAAATTCTGTATTACTTGGCCTCTAACCTATTTTCATATCTGCCCACAAAACACCTAGATAGGTGTTAAATACAACAGATTAAATATAAAATACACACAATAAAATCTTGTTTTTTTTCTCTTTCTTTACCACCCACATCATCTCTATAATGGTAGAATGACAATGCTGGCAAACACGTGTGTGTGTGTGTGTGTGTGTGTATATATGTGTGTGTGTGTGTGTGTGTGTGTGTGTGTGTGTGTGTGTGTGTGTGTGTGTGTGTGTGTGTGTGTGTGTGTGTGTGTGTGTGTGTGTGTGTGTGTGTGTGTGTGTGTGTGTGTTCAGAGACGCAGTGGCGGACACAAAGAGAACGATCGGTTTTACATTAGTGAAGCATTTATTTGTTTATTTTTTGTACAAATATTAGAATTGTCTTCCACTTTTACATTACAGAATATTTTGTGTAGCTTGTTGACAAACAATGACAATTAAATCCATTTTAATTCCACTTTGTAACAGAACATCTAATTGAATAGAACATCTAATCAATAGGACTGTCTGATACTATATCTGATATCAGAAAGCGACATTTAAAAAAACAAAAACATTTTTAACCTGTATACTTTTGACGTTGAAATTCACTTACATTCATGTTTTGTTCCGGTCCCGGGTTACCCTCAGACGAGTCCCGTGACACTCATGACATTGGGCTCCTGAGTGGCGTAGCGGTCTGAGGCACTGCATCTCAGTGTAAGAGGTGTCACTACAATCCCTGGTTAGAATCCAGGCTGTATCACACCCAGCCGTGATTAGAAGTCCCACTCATTGGGGCGGGGGCAGCAGGGGCGGCAGGGTAGCCTAGTGGTCAGAGCGTTGGACTAGTCCCACTCATTGTAGAGCAAAACAGAGGCCAACCCGTTCAGAAGGTACAGATGTTGACGAGATTTCTCCTGGTCTGAGAAAGATACCTTCCACCGCAGAAGCAGAAGGCCGACATCGGCGGACTCAAAAAAAAAAAAATTGATGGAGATTTTCTTTTAAATATTTAATTATAAATCCTCGAGCTGAGCATCGGAGGCCTCAAGCGGAGAAATTATTCAAATGTATATTTTTTTAATATATTTTTCTTATATTATGCCCAGCTCATGAGGCCCCTTAGTGACGTGAGGCCTGAGGCAATTGCCTCTTCTGTCTAATGGTAAGGCCGCCAGTGCGTCCAGAAGCATCACATCAAACCTGAAGAAACATCTGGAGGTTGTGCTGAAAGGCATAAAGCTGGCAGTTCCAGCAATGCGTGAAAGAGGAGACATCTATACACATTATGATAATTAACAAGGATGCAGGAATAATGTTTATTTAGATGAATAATGTTTATTTAGACACGTAGATGTTCTTGCAGCATTCCCATGAAACGTATCTAGAATGTTGAGATGTGAACCATGTTCGGTTTATGTTTGATGGGACGTTGTTGGAATATTCTCATAACCCACAGAAAACACATGAATGTTCTTATTTAAGGTGTCAGAAGATTCATTTCTTATGTTCTGAGAACACGGTCAATACGTTCTGGGTTCTGAGAACACGGTCAACACGTTCTGGGTTCTGAGGACACGGTCAATACGTTCTGGGTTCTGAGAACACGGTCAACACGTTCTGGGTTCTGAGAACACGATAAAGACGTTCTGGGTTCTGAGAACACGATAAAGACGTTCTGGGTTCTGAGGACACGGTCAACACGTTCTGGGTTCTGAGAACACGGTCAACACGTTCTGGGTTCTGAGAACACGGTCAACACGTTCTGGGTTCTGAGAACACGGTCAACACGTTCTGGGTTCTGAGAACACGGTCAACACGTTCTGGGTTCTGAGAACACGGTCAACACGTTCTGGGTTCTGAGAACACGGTCAAGACGTTCTGGGTTCTGAGAACACGGTCAACACGTTCTGGGTTCTGAGAACACGGTCAAGACGTTCTGGGTTCTGAGAACACGGTCAACACGTTCTGGGTTCTGAGGACACGGTCAAAGACGTTCTGGGTTCTGAGAACACGGTCAACACGTTCTGGGTTCTGAGAACACGGTCAACACGTTCTGGGTTCTGAGAACACGGTCAACACGTTCTGGGTTCTGAGAACACGGTCAACACGTTCTGGGTTCTGAGAACACGGTCAACACGTTCTGGGTTCTGAGAACACGGTCAACACGTTCTGGGTTCTGAGAACACGGTCAACACGTTCTGGGTTCTGAGAACACGGTCAACACGTTCTGGGTTCTGAGAACACGGTCAACACGTTCTGGGTTCTGAGAACACGGTCAACACGTTCTGGGTTCTGAGAACACGTCAAGACGTTCTGGGTTCTGAGAACACGTCAAGACGTTCTGGGTTCTGAGAACACGGTCAAGACGTTCTGGGTTCTGAGAACACAGTCAACACGTTCTGGGTTCTGAGAACACAGTAAAGACATTCTGGGTTCTGAGAACACAGTCAAGACATTCTGGGTTCTGAGAACACAGTCAAGACGTTCTGAGAACACGATCAAAGACGTTCTGGGTTCTGAGAACACGATAAAGACGTTCTGGGTTCTGAGAACACAATAAAGACATTCTGGGTTCTGAGAACACGTAAAGACGTTCTGGGTTCTGAGAACAC
>NC_056446.1:45333656-45358656 GCF_018296145.1 Oncorhynchus tshawytscha | reverse complement strand
TGTGGCAACAGGTCACAAATGTTGCTGCTGTAATGGAACAATGTGGTATTTCACCCAGTAAATATGGGAGTTTATCAAAATTGGATTTGTTTCTTTGAATTCTTTGTGTATCTGTGTGATCTGAGGGAAATATGTGTCTCTAATATGGTCATACATTTTGGCAGGAGGTTAGGAAGTGCAGCTCAGTGGGCAGTGAGCACATAGCCTGTCTTCTCTTGAGAGCCGGGTCTGCCTACGACGGCCTTTCTTAATAGCAAGGCTATGCTCACTGAGTCTGTACATAGTCAAAGCTAATGAGCCAAATGAGTCTGTACATAGTCAAAATCAAATCAAATCAAATGTATTTATATAGCCCTTTGTACATCAGCTGATATCTCAAAGTGCTGTACAGAAACCCAGCCTAAAACCCCAAACAGCAAGCAATGCAGGTGTAGAAGCATGGTGGCTAGGAAAAACTCCCTAGAAAGGCCAGAACCTAGGAAGAAACCTAGAGAGGGACCAGGCTATGAGGGGTGGCCAGTCCTCTTCTGGCTGTGCCGGGTGGAGATTATAACAGAACAAATTATCATAAATGACCAGCATGGTCAAATAATAATAATCACAGGCAGAACAGTTGAAACTGGAGCAGCAGCATGGCCAGGTGGACTGGGGACAGCAAGGAGTCATCATGTCAGGTAGTCCTGAGGCATGGTCCTAGGGCTCAGGTCCTCCGAGAGATAGAAAGAAAGAGAGAATTAGAGAGAGCATACTTAAATTCACACAGGACACCGGATAAGACAGGAGAAGTACTCCAGATATAACTGACCCTAGCCCCCCGACACATAAAGTACTGCAGCATAAATACTGGAGGCTGAGACAGGAGGGGTCAGGTGACACTGTGGCCCCATCCGATGATACCCCAGACAGGGCCAAACAGGAAGGATATAACCCCACCCACTTTGCCAAAGCACAGCCCACACACAACTAGAGGGATATCTTCAATCACCAACTTACCATCCTGAGACAAGGCCGAGTATAGCCCACAAAGATCTTTGCCACGGCACAACCCAAGGGCGGGCGCCAACCCAAACAGGAAGATCACATCAGTGACTCAACCCACTCAAGTGACGCACCCCTCCTAGGGACGGCATGAAAGAGCACCAAAGCTTTCCTTAATTAAGTTTGGGTCAGTCACAGTGGTCAGGTATTCTGCCACGGTGTACTCTCTGTTTAGGGCCAAATAGCATTGTAGTTTGCTCAGTTTTTTTGTTAATTCTTTCCAATGTGTTAAGTAATTATCTTTTTGTTTTCTCATGATTTGGTTGGGTCTAATTGTGTTGCTGTCCGGGGGCTCTGTGGGGTGTGTTTGTGTTTGTGAACAGAGCCCCAGGACCAGCTTGCTTAGGGGACTCTTCTCCAGGTTCATCTCTCTGTAGGTGATGGCTTTGTTATGGAAGGTTTGGGAAATCACTTCCTTTTATGTCTCTTTATCCTGACTGATTCTGCTCTGCATTATTTGGTGTTCTACGTTGTACACGGAGGATATTTTTGCAGAATTCTGCATGCGGAGTCTCAATTTGGTGTTTGTTCCATTTTGTGAATTCTTGGTTGGTGAGCGGACCCCAGACCTCACAACCATAAAGGGCAATGGGTTCTATAACTGATTCAAGTATTTTAAGCCAGATCCTAATTGGTATGTCAAATTTTATGTTCCTTTTGATGGCATAGAAGGCCCTTCTTGCCTCGTCTCTCAGATCGTTCACAGCTTTGTTGAAGTTTCCTGTGGCGCTGATGTTTAGGCCGAGGTATGTATAGTTTTTTGTGTGCTCTAGGTCAACGGTTCCTGATGGAATTTGTATTTGTGGTCCTGGCAACTGGACCATTTTTGGAACACCATTATTTTTGTCTTACTGAGATTTACTGTCAGGGCCCAGGTCTGACAGAATCTGTGCGGAAGAATTAGGTGCTGCTATGGGTCCTCATCATCAGCAAACAGTAGACAATTAACTTCAGATTCAAATAGGGTGAGGCAGACTGTTCTAGTGCCCTCGCCAATTCGTTGATATATATGTTGAAGAGGGTGTGGCTTAAGCTGCTTCACTGTCTCACCACACAGCCCTGTGGAAATGCACACTTGTTTGTGGATTTTATCATGCTTATCCACTTTCAATCAGTGTGTATAGCAGACCCTCATGCCAATTTGAATCTAAAGCTTTTTTTGAAATCAACAAAGCATGACAATTTTGTATTTGTTTTGGTTTGTTTGTTTGTCAATTAGGGTGTGCAGGGTGAATACGTGGTCTGTCGTATGGTAATTTGGTAAAAAAGCCAATTCGACATTTGCTAAGTACATTGTTTTCGCTGAGGAAAATATACCAGTCTGCTGTTAATGATAATGCAGAGGATTTTCCCAATGTTACTGCTGACACATATTTCACGGTAGTTATTGGGGTCAAATTTGTCTCCACTTTTGTGGATTGGGGTGATCAGTCCTTGGTTCCAAATATTGAGGAAGATGCCAGAGCTGAGGATGATGTTAATGAGTTTAAGTATAGCCAATTAGAATTTGTGCTCTGTATATTTTACCATTTAATTCAGGATACAGTCAACCTCAATTTTTTCCTGTAGTACATTCAATGTAATTGGAGAATCCAGTTGGTTCTGGTAACAGTTCATTCTAAGATTTGCATTCGATCACGTATATATTTTTGCTCTCTCTTTCTCTCACTTTCTCTGTCTCTCGCTCTCTCTCTGTTCTCTCTCTCTCTGGTATTGGTCTCTGTATCTCTCTGTATCTCTCTCTGCCAGGTCCTGTCTACATGATGTGTTGATTCATCATATTCAGTTTAAAACCTTATCAGTTCTACTCAGATGATTCCAGTCATTGTGTGTCCTCAGAGAGTTACAGTATGTGTCAATGAGAGGCCACATCCCAACAGAGACTCGGAGCTCCCAGCCAGAGACAAATTTATGAGCCAGACATTGGCTGCTTCCCAAATGGCAGCGTGGTCCCTATGTAGTGTACTACATTTTTTGGGGGGGACTCTGTTTAAAAGTAGTGTACTACGTAGGGAATATGGTGCCCGTTTTGGGACGCATCCGTTCGGATGTCATAACGCACCACAAAATATATCTTTTTTTTTTTAAATTGGGGGGGGATTTTCACAATAAAATTAATGTTCGCTGAGGGAACCAGAGTCAAACTAAATGAATGACTGCAGTTTAATAACATGACTGGAGCGCTCTTCATTTTAATGTCAGAAATACATCGTCATTTAAACTTCAACGTGGGGTAAAATACATAAAGAAAGAAACGTCCTGTTCAAATAAAATAAAAAATAACATTTTATTGGTCACATAGACGTGGTTAGCAGATGTTATTGGTCACATAGACATGGTTAGCAGATGTTAATACGAGTGTAGCGAAATGCTTGTGCTTCTAGTTCCGTGCAGTAATATCTAACAAGTCATCTAACAATTCCACTACTACTACCTTATACACACTAAGGGATGGAATAAGAATATGTACATATAAATATATGGATGAGAGATGACTGAGTGATGGTATAAAATACAGTATATAAATATGAGATGAGCAATGTAGGGTATGTAAACATTATTAAAGTGGCATTATTTAAAGTGAGTAGTGATACATTTATTAAAGTGGCCAATGATTTGAGTCGTTATGTAGGCAGCAGCCTCTCTGTGCTAGTGATGGCTGTTTAACAGTCTGATGGTATAGGGGTAGTCTGTATGTAGGCAGCAGCCTCTCTGTGCTAGTGATGGCTGTTTAACAGTCTGATGGTATAGGGGTAGTCTGTATGTAGGCAGCAGCCTCTCTGTGCTAGTGATGGCTGTTTAACAGTCTGATGGTATAGGGGTAGTCTGTATGTAGGCAGCAGCCTCTCTGTGCTAGTGATGGCTGTTTAACAGTCTGATGGTATAGGGGTAGTCGTTATGTAGGCAGCAGCCTCTCTGTGCTAGTAATGGCTGTTTAACAGTCTGATGGTATAGGGGTAGTCTGTATGTAGGCAGCAGCCTCTCTGTGCTAGTGATGGCTGTTTAACAGTCTGATGGTATAGGGGTAGTCGTTATGTATGCAGCAGCCTCTCTGTGCTAGTGATGGCTGTTTAACAGTCTGAAGGTATAGGGGTAGTCTGTATGTAGGCAGCAGCCTCTGTGCTAGTGATGGCTGTTTAACAGTCTGATGGTATAGGGGTAGTCGTTATGTAGGCAGCAGCCTCTCTGTGCTAGTGATGGCTGTTTAACAGTCTGATGGTATAGGGGTAGTCTGTATGTAGGCAGCAGCCTCTCTGTGCTAGTGATGGCTGTTTAACAGTCTGATGGCCTTTGTGATAGAAGCTGTTTTTCAGGCTCTTCTGGAAGCCTCCAGGCTTGTCACTCACCACACACTCTGTACAAGTGCGCACGCATGCAGTGAACACACACACACACACACACACACACACACACAAACACTGAACACATGCACACACACACACACAATGTACACACACATATACACGCACACAGACATACAAAAAGAAACAAAAAGACACAAACACAATACAGTGTTCAAGGTTCAACAACAACGACAAGCCAGAGACGTAACAACAACAACAACAAGCCAGGGACGTAACAACAACAACAACAAGCCAGGGACGTAACAACAACAACAAGCCAGGGACTTCTGTAAAAACAACAACAACAAGCCAGGGACGTAACAACAACATCAACAACAAGCCAGGGACGTAACAACAACAAGCCAGGGACGTAACAACAACAACAACAACAAGCCAGGGACGTAACAACAACAACAACAAGCCAGGGACGTAACAACAACAACAACAAGCCAGGGACGTAACAACAACAACAACAAGCCAGAGACGTAACAACAACAACAACAACAAGCCAGGCCAGGGACGTAACAACAACAACAACAAGCCAGAGACGTAACAGCAACAGCAACAACAAGCCAGGGACGTAACAACAACAAGCCAGGGACGTAACAACAACAACAACAACAAGCCAGGGACGTAACAACAACAACAACAAGCCAGGGACGTAACAACAACAACAACAAGCCAGGGACGTAACAACAACAACAACAAGCCAGAGACGTAACAACAACAACAACAACAAGCCAGGTACGTAACAACAACAACAACAAGCCAGAGACGTAACAGCAACAGCAACAACAAGCCAGGGACGTAACAACAACAAGCCAGGGACGTAACAACAACAAGCCAGGGACGTAACAACAACAACAACAAGCCAGGGACGTAACAACAACAACAACAAGCCAGGAACGTAACAACAACAACAACAAGCCAGGGGCGTAACAACAACAACAACAAGACAGGGACGTAACAACAACAACGACAAGCCAGGGATGTAACAACAACAACAACAAGCCAGGGATGTAACAACAACAACGACAAGCCAGGGATGTAACAACAACAACAACAAGACAGGGACGTAACAACAACAACGACAAGCCAGGGATGTAACAACAACAACAAGCAAGCCAGGGACGTAACAACAACAGCAACAACAAGCCAGGGACGTAACAACAACATGCCAGGGACGTAACAACAACAACAACAAGCCAGGGACGTAACAACAACAACAACAAGCCAGGGACGTAACAACAACAACAACAAGCCAGGGACGTAACAACAACAACAACAAGCCAGGGACGTAACAACAACAACAAGCCAGGGACATAACAACAACAACAAGCCAGGGACGTAACAACAACAACAAGCCAGGGACGTAACAACAACAACAAGCCAGGGGCGTAACAACAACAACAAGCCAGGGACGTAACAACAACAACGACAAGCCAGGGGCGTAACAACAACAACAAGCCAGGGGCGTAACAACAACAACAACAACAAGTTATGGACGTAACAACAACAACAACCCAGGGACGTCTATCTCTATAACTGTCTATCTATCTCCATAATTGTCTATCTCTATAACTGTCTATCTCTATAGCTGTCTGTCTATCTCTATAACTGTCCTTCTATCTCCACTGTCTATCTCTATAACTGTCCTTCTATCTCCACTGTCTATCTCTATAACTGTCCTTCTATCTCCACTGTCTCTCTCTATAACTGTCTATCTATCTCTGTAACTGTCTATCTCCATAACTGTCCATCTCTGTAACTGTCTATCTCTATAACTGTCTATATATCTCTATAACTGTCTCTCTCTATAACTGTCTATCTCTGTAACTATCTATCTATCTCTATAACTGTCTATCTATCTCCATAACTGTCTATCTCTAGAACTGTCTATCTCTAGAACTGTCTATCTCTAGAACTGTCTATCTATCTCTATAACTGTCTATCTCTATAACTGTCTCTCTATAACTGTCTATTTCTATAATTGTCTATCTCTATAACTGTCTATCTCTATAACTGTCCACCTGTCTCTATAACTGTATATCTATCTCTATAACTGTCCATCTATCTCTATAACTGTCCATCTATCTCTATAACTGTCTATATATCTATCTAACTGTCTATTTCTATAACAGTCTATCTATCTATCTATCTATCTATCTATCTATCTATCTATCTATCTATCTATCTATCTATCTATCTATCTATCTATCTATCTATCTATCTATCTATCTATCTATCTATCTATCTATCTATCTATCTAACTGTCTATGTCTATAACTGTCTATCTATCTCTGTAACTGTCTATCTCTATAACTGTCTATATATCTATCTAACTGTCTATCTCTCTAACTGTCTATCTATCTAACTGTCTATCTCTCTGTCTATTTATCTCTTTAACAGTCTATCTTGATAAGCAGATAATTAACAGTCTATCTATCTCTCTAACTATATCTCTATCTCTCTATTCAATTCAATTCAATTCAAGGGGCTTTATTGGCATGGGAAACGTGTTAATATTGCCAAAGCAAGTGAGGTAGATAATATAAAAAGTGAAATAAACAATACAAATTAACAGTAAACATTACACATACAGAAGTTTCAAAACAATAAAGAAAGATAATTACAAATGTCATATTATATATACAGTGTTTTAAAAATGTACAAATGGTAAAGGACACAAGATAAAATAAATAAGCATAAATATGGGTTGTATTTACAATGGTGTGTGTTCTTCACTGGTTGCCCTTTTCTTGTGGCAACAGGTCACACATCTTGCTGCTGTGATGGCACACTGTGGAATTTCACCCAGTAGATATGGGAGTTTTTCAAAATTGGATTTGTTATTGAATTCTTTGTGGATCTGTGTAATCTGAGGGAAATATGTCTCTCTAATATGGTCATACATTGGGCAGGAGGTTAGGAAGTGCAGCTCAGTTTCCACCTCGTTTTGTGGGCAGTGTGCACATAGCCTGTCTTCTCTTGAGAGCCATGTCTGCCTACGGCGGCCTTTCTCAATAGCAAGGCTATGCTCACTGAGTCTGTACATAGTCAAAGCTTTCCTTAATTTTGGGTCAGTCACAGTGGTCAGGTATTCTGCCGCTGTGTACTCTCTGTGTAGGGCCAAATAGCATTCTAGTTTGCTCTGTTTTTTTGGATTTTGATCATTAGTGGGTATCGGCCTAATTCTGCTCTGCATGCATTATTTGGTGTTCTACGTTGTACACAGAGGATATTTTTGCCGAATTCTGCGTGCAGAGTCTCAATTTGGTGTTTGTCCCATTTTGTGAAGTCTTGGTTGGTGAGCGGACCCCAGACCTCACAACCATAAAGGGCAATGGGCACTATGAATGATTCAAGTATTTTTAGCCAAATCCTAATTGGTATGTTGAAATTTATGTTCCTTTTGATGGCATAGAAGGCCCTTCTTGCCTTGTCTCTCAGATCGTTCACAGCTTTGTGGAAGTTACCTGTGGCGCTAATGTTTAGGCCAAGGTATGTATAGTTTTTTGTGTGCTCTAGGGCAACAGTGTCTAGATGGAATTTGTATTTGTGGTCCTGGTGACTGGACCTTTTTTGGAACACCATCTATCACTCTATATCTATCTATCTATCTCTCTATCGAACTGTCTATCTGGTAGGCATGTGTCACTGGGCAGCTAGCGTCACTGGGCAGCTGAGTTTCCCTTTGTGGTCCGTAATAGTTTGCAAGCCCTGCCACATCCGACTAGTGTCAGAGCCGGTGTAGTACGATTCAAAATGAATCCTGTATTAATCCTAAACAGACGTAGCCGTCTATTTACCACCACAAACCGATGCTGGCACTAAGACCGCACTCGATGAGCTGTGTAAGGACATAAGAAAACAAGAAAATGCTCAGAAGTGGTGCTCCTAGTGGCCGGGGACTTTAATGCAGGCAAACTGAACTGAAAGTCATTCATGTCAGCAGTCAATATCAACTAGGGACATATCATGTCAGCAGTCAATATCAACTAGGGACATATCATGTCAGCAGTCAATATCAACTAGGGACATATCATGTCAGCAGTCAATATCAACTAGGGACATATCATGTCAGCAGTCAATATCAACTAGGGACATATCATGTCAGCAGTCAATATCAACTAGGGACATATCATGTCAGCAGTCAATATCAACTAGGGACATATCATGTCAGCAGTCAATATCAACTAGGGACATATCATGTCAGCAGTCAATATCAACTAGGGACATATCATGTCAGCAGTCAATATCAACTAGGGACATATCATGTCAGCAGTCAATATCAACTAGGGACATATCATGTTGCATTTTCACTTCTTTGGAGTCCAGAGCAAGTTGGACCTTGGGGCTCCCGAGTGAGGCAGCGGTCTAAGGCACTGCATCTCAATGCTAGAGGCGTCACTACATGCCCTGGTTCAATCACAACCTGCCGTGATTGTGGGTCCCATAGGGCGGCGCACAATTGGCCCAACGTCGTCCGGTTTAGTGTTTGGCCATTGTAGGCCGTCAAAATAAAACATCTCTAAATACTCATTATTTTTCCAAGTCAGTCCATGAGACTATGTCCACCGAAATTCACCAATGACATTATGCTATAGAGCCCTCTGATTATTCACTGTTAAGGGGGTAGCCTAATGGTTAGAGCTTTGGGCTAGGAACTGAAAGTTTGCAAGTTCAAACCCCCAAGCTGACAAGGTACACATTTTTTATTCTGCCCCTGAACAAGGCAGTTAACCCACTGTTCCCCTGAACAAGGCAGTTAACCCACTGTTCCTAGACCAGTTAACCCACTGTTCCCCTGAACAAGGCAGTTAACCCACTGTTCCCCTGAACAAGGCAGTTAACCCACTGTTCCCCTGAACAAGGCAGTTAACCCACTGTTCCCCTGAACAAGGCAGTTAACCCACTGTTCCCCTGAACAAGGCAGTTAACCCACTGTTCCAAGGCAGTTAACCCACTGTTCCCCTGAACAAGGCAGTTAACCCACTGTTCCCAGTTAACCCCACTGAACAAGGCAGTTAACCCACTGTTCCCCTGAACAAGGCAGTTAACCCACTGTTCCCCTGAACAAGGCAGTTAACCCACTGTTCCCCTGAACAAGGCAGTTAACCCACTGTTCCTAGGATGTCATTGAAAATAAGAATTTGTTCTTAACTGACTTGCCTTGTTAAATAAAGGTTAAATAAAGGTTTAATAAAGGTTAAATAAAGGTTTAATAAAGGTTAAATAATGGTTAAATAAAAACACATTTTCATGACTATTTTTATAGCCTACATGAAAAAGTAGACATTATTGACACTGGAAATCTGTAGTGTCTGATTCCAATGTAGACCATCACCTGCCATTGTGCCCTTGATCGAGGCACTTAACACCCCACAAAGTAGAACTGGACTGTTAGTCACATGTTGTCGACATGTGGTCAACCCTCCATCTGGAGAGCTTCCGGCTGTGCAAGCTTGGCTTTCGATCCAACCCTGAAACACCCAAGGTCCTGTTGAGCAGATTATGTTTAGGCTACAATGTGATTAGACCAGGGCTTGAACAAAAGCCTGCACACCAGGTAACTATCCTGGAGAATGGTTGGCCACCCAGTAACTAGTCATACTGAAGAATGGTTGGCCACCCAGTAACTAGTCATACTGAAGAATGGTTGGCCATCCAGTAACTAGTCATACTGAAGAATGGTTGGCCATCCAGTAACTAGTCATACTGAAGAATGGTTGGCCATCCAGTAACTAGTCATACTGAAGAATGGTTGGCCATCCAGTAACTAGTCATACTGAAGAATGGTTGGCCACCCAGTAACTAGTCATACTGAAGAATGGTTGGCCATCCAGTAACTAGTCATACTGAAGAATGGTTGGCCATCCAGTAACTAGTCATACTGAAGAATGGTTGGCCATCCAGTAACTAGTCATACTGAAGAATGGTTGGCCACCCAGTAACTAGTCATACTGAAGAATGGTTGGCCACCCAGTAACTAGTCATACTGAAGAATGGTTGGCCACCCAGTAACTAGTCATACTGAAGAATGGTTGGCCACCCAGTAACTAGTCATACTGAAGAATGGTTGGCCACCCAGTAACTAGTCATACTGAAGAATGGTTGGCCACCCAGTAACTAGTCATACTGAAGAATGGTTGGCCACCCAATAACTATCCTGAAGAATGGTTGGCCATCCTTGATATAAAATATTGCAACATTACAACTAAATACATTTTAATTTTTTATTTATAAAAAGGTAACAAGACATGTTTATGTATAAGGCTAAAATCAATGGCCCACTCCCAACGGCCCACTCCCAATGGCCCACTACCAATGGCCCACTCCCAACGGCCCACTCCCAATGGCCCACTACCAATGGCCCACTCCCAACGGCCCACTCCCAACAGCCCACTCCCACTGACACTCACCCAGCACACACAGACATGCACTGAAGGGTCATTCCTATAATTGCTGATATATAATTTAATTGGTTGATAGCATTTTAAAGTGTGCCTTTATGAATTACAATAATCCTAATTTGACAACTTTGAACAGCACATCATGTGACTCAGGCTGACGCATTTTCATATCTGCGCAATCTCGAACAGCCTTCTGTCATGCACAGATTCACAGACTAGTAGCAAATCAATTTGAACAAAGCGGAATAAGGAAATTAATGCCCACTCCTGCTATTCAATGCAGATCCTGCCTTCATTCCTATTTGATCAACCTTTTTGTGCCTCGGTGTGTGAATCTGGGCCAGCGATAGGCTAATTTGTCACCGTTTCTAACCCCAGAGGCGCAACATCGTCACACTTCCGGGGAACTTTTGCTTAGCGAAACAGTCCAAACAGACCATGCCGGGGTTCGGGGTTTACAGAAGACCAAACAGACCAGGCCGGGGTTCGGGGTTTACAGAAGACCAAACAGACCAGGCCGGGGTTCGGGGTTTACAGAAGACCAAACAGACCAGGCCGGGGTTCACAGAAGACCAAACAGACCAGGCCGGGGTTTGGGGTTTACAGAAGACCAAACAGACCAGGCCGGGGTTCGGGGTTTACAGAAGACCAAACAGACCAGGCCGGGGTTCGGGGTTTACAGAAGACCAAACAGACCATGCCGGGGTTTGGGGTTTACAGAAGACCAAACAGACCAGGCCGGGGTTCGGGGTTTACAGAAGACCAAACAGACCAGGCCGGGGTTCGGGGTTTACAGAAGACCAAACAGACCAGGCCGGGGTTCGGGGTTTACAGAAGACCAAACAGACCAGGCCGGGGTTTGGGGTTTACAGAAGACCAAACAGACCAGGCCGGGGTTTGGGGTTTGAGAAGTCAACGAAGAAGCAAAAAATGATTCCTTAGTTGTTCATTTTCTTGTCATCTAAAGGCACAAACTAGATTGGATCCCAATGTCTTAAGTAGTTGAACATGTTATTACTGCAACCTTGTGAATGTGACAAACTGACACGTTTTAATTTTCGTTAAAAACGACTTTATATTGAAGGAGTGCCTTTGATCTGACACGTGCAGTTCGGTGCGAGACGAACGTTAGACCCGATGACGTGATTCTACGTATGTGCTTAACCAGTTTATGTCACGATCGTCGTATGAAGGAGACCAAGGCGCAGCTTGGTATGCGTACATTCTCTTTATTAAAAGAATGAACACCGAACAAACCAACAAAAATAACAAGCGAACCGTGAAGCTATACAATATAGTGCTGACAGGCAACTACACATAGTCAAGATCCCACAAACACCAAAGGGAAATGGCTACCTAAAATGATCCCCAATCAGAGACAGCGATAAACAGCTGCCTCTGACTGGGAACCATATTAGGCCACCATAAACAAATTACCTAGACCTACAAAAACTCTAAACATACAAAAACCCTAGACAATACAAAAAATAGCATACCCATCCTAGTCACACCCTGACCTAACCAAAATATAAAGAAAACAGCGATATCTCAGGTCAGGGCATGACAATTTATGACATTGCCTACAAGTGTGATCTAGGTTTTTGAATGGAGAAGCCATTTCTGACTATCTTTGTACTGTACTTTCTTTGACTTTGTTTTTTGATAGAGGACCCTGTAAACTTGGAGTGATGTTATAGGCGCTCTGGACAGCTCCGGCACAAGTCAAGCACTGACATACAGCCTACGTGTATGCAGAGTGTATGCAGAGTGTATGCAGAGTGTATGCAGAGTGTAGTCAGCGGAGGTTGCAGGATCAGATGGAAATCATGATCTGTCTGTAGCCCTTTTCATCCTCGAAACATCTCGTTCCAAAATCATGGGCATTAATATGGAGTTGGTTCCCTCCGTTGCTGCTATAACAGCCTCCACTCTTCTGGGAAGGCTTTCCACTAGATGTAGGAACATTGCTGCTACAACAGCCTCCACTCTTCTGGGAAGGCTTTCCCCTAGATGTAGGAACATTGCTGCTATAACAGCCTCCACTCTTCTGGGGGTTGAGATCAGGGCTCTGTGTAGGTCAGTCAAGTTCTTCCACACTGATCTCGACAAACCATTTCTGTATAGACCTCGATTTGTGCACAGTGGCATAATCTTGCTGAAACAGGAAAGGGCCTTCCCCAAACTGTTGCCACAAAGCATAGAATTGTCTAGAATGTCAATCTATGCTGTAGCGTTAATATTTCCCTTCACTGGAACTAAGGGGCCTATCCCAAACCATGAAAAGCAGCCCCAGACTATTATTCGTCCTCCACCAAACTTTAGTTAGCACTATGTACTGGGGCAGGTAACGTTCTCCTGGCATCCGCCAAAACATGATTTGTCCTTTGGACTGCCAGATGGTGAAGCGTGATTCATCACTCCAGAGAACACGTTTCCATTGCTCCAGAGTCCAATGGCAGCAACCTTTACTTCACCACTCCAGCCGACGCTTGGCATTGAGCATGGTGATCTTAGTCTTGTGTGTGGCTGCTCAGCTATGGAAACCTATTTCATGAAGCTCCAAATGAACAGTTCTTGTGCTGAGCACGCTGCTTCCAGAGGCAGTTTGGAATTCGGTATGTGTTGTGCTACGCGGCTGAGCCGTTGTTGCTACTAGACATTTCCACTTCACAATAACAGCACTTACAGTTGACCGGGGCAGCACTAGCAGGGCAGAAATTTGACAAACTGACTTGTTGGAAAGGTGGCATCCTATGACGGTGCCACGCTGAGTCACTTAGCTCTTCAGTAAGGCCATTTTATTGCCAATATTTGTCTATGGTGATTGCATGGCTGTGTTCTCGATTTTATACACCTTTCTGCAAAGTGTGTGGCTGAAAAAGCCAAATCCACTAATTTGAAGGGGTGTCCACATACATTTCTATATAAACTCATCAAAAAAGGAGACGTCCTCTCACTGTCAACTGCGTTTATTTTCACCAAACGTAACGTGTAAATATTTGTATGAACATAACAAGATTCAACAACTGAGACATAAACTGAACAAGAGTGTAACGATGTACGCTGAAAGTCGGGAAGCAAGTTCAGAGAATAAATACATTTAATAAATAAAAGAACAAAACAAGAAGCACGAACAGCAGAACACTGACATTCTTGCAGGAAATCACGCACAGAACGAGCAGTACGGCTAGTGGCATTGTCATGCTTGAAGGTCATGTCAGGATGAGCCTCCACATGAGGGAGGAGGATGTCTTCCCTGTAACGCAGTTTTGAGATGGCCTGCAATGACAACAAGCTCAATCCGATGATGCTGTGACACACCGCCCCAGACAATGACGGACCCTCCACCTCCAAATCGATCCCGCTCCAGAGTACAGGCCTCGGTGTAATGTTCATTCCTTCGACGATAAACGTGAATCCGACCATCACCCCTGGTGAGACAAACCGCGACTCGTAAGTGAAGAGCACTTTTTGCCAGTCCTGTCTGGTCCAGCAACGGTGGGTTTGTGCCCATAGGTGTCGTTGTTGCCGGTGATGCATGTTGAGGTCCAGCCTTATAACAGGCCTACAAGCCCTCAGTCCAGCCCCTCTCAGCCTATTGAGGACAGTCTGAGCACTGATGGAGGGATTGTGCATTCCTGGTGTAACTCGGGCAGTTGTTGTTGCCATCCTGTACCTGTCCCGCAGGTGTGATGTTCAAATGTATCGATCCTGTTGCAGGTGTTGTTACATGTGGTCTGCCACTGCGAGGACGATCAGCTGCCTGTCTTGTCTCCTTGTATCACTGTCTTAGGCGTCTCACAGTACGGACATTGTAATTTATTGCCCTGGCCACATCTGCAGTCCTCATGCTTCCTTCCAGCATGCCTAAGGCACATTCACGCAGATGAGCAGGGACCCTGGGCATCTTTCTTTTGGTGTTTTTCAGAGTCAGTAGAAAAGCATCTTTAGTGTTCTAAGTTTTCATAACTGTCACCTTAATTGCGTACCGTCTGTAAGCTGTTAGTGTCTTAACGACCTTTCCACAGGTGCATGTTCATTAATTGTTTATGGTTCATTGAACAAGCAGGGAAACAGTGTTTAAACCCTTTACAATGAAGATCTGTGAAGTTAGTATAATTATTTGAATTATTTTTGAAAGGTCCAGGGTTGAACCCAACAACCTGCTGGGTGGACTAGGTCCAGGATTGAACCCAACAACCTGCTGGGTGGACTAGGTCCAGGGTTGAACCCAACAACCTGCTGGGTGGACTAGGTCCAGGATTGAACCCAACAACTTGCTGGATGGACTAGGTCCAGGGTTGAACCCAACAACCTACTGGATGGACTAGGTCCAGGGTTGAACCCAACAACCTACTGGATGGACTAGGTCCAGGATTGAACCCAACAACCTACTGGATGGACCAGGTCCAGGACTGAACCCAACAACCTGCTGGAGGAAGCAGGTCCAGGGTTGGAGAGTTCACTTAGTAGTCTAGAGGAAAGCTGAGAGGGGGGAGAGAGGAGGGAGAGAGAGAGAGACAGTAGGAGAGTGATCCAAACTCTTAAGAGAGTGCTGTGGCTGATTCTGCGCCTGTTATTTCAAATATATGATTGGCTGTTATGAGAGAGCTGGATGGTCTGGCAACAACTATTGATGTTCATGTCTGTGACCATGCATGTACACATACACACAGAGAGAGGGAGAGAGAGAGAGATACACCCACACACAGAGATTGTTCTGGAACAGCTAGGCTATGTCCTTATCCTGTAATGGTTACTATCCATTACAGTACGTTCACTGAGAACACTGCTGCCAAGCTAAACAGATACATCCCATGCAGTCAACCCTCCAAGACACAATATTAGCATTCAGGACATTACTGAGCATAACAGTAGCAGAGCCAGACTATAGATTCACTGTGTAACTCAAGGCTCAGTAACTGTCCATAATTGCAGTCTCAGTTAAAATATACAGTTACTTTAAATTGAGAAAGCGGCCTAATCAAACAAATACATTGAATGTATTAGAGTACATTAGTGGGAGTAGGATTCATCTTCTATGTCTGCAAATGGTGTTAGGGTTAGGAGTTAGGAATTAGGATGTGTATGGGTTAGGAGTTAGGGCTTAGGGTGTGTATGGGTTATGAGTTAGGGCTTAGTATGTGCATGGCGTAGGAGTTATGGGTTAGGATGTGTATGGGTTAGGGGTTAGGATGTGTTTGGGTTAGAGGTTAGGGGTTAGGGTGTGTATGTGTTACAGTTAGGGTTAGGATGTGTATGGGTTAGAGTTAGGATGTGTATGGGTTAGGATTTAGGGGTTAGGATGTGTACGGGTAGAGTTAGGGGTAGGGTGTGTATGGGTTAAGGTTAGGAGTTAGGGTGTGTATGGGTTAAGGTTAGGGTTTAGGATGTGTATGGGTTAGAGTTAGGGGTTAGGATGTGTATGGGTTAGGAGTTATGGGTTAGGATGTGTATGGGTTAGAGTTAGGGGTTAGGATGTGTATGGGTTAGGGGTTAGGATGTGTATGGATTAAGGTTAGGGGTTAGGATGTGTATGGATTAGAGTTAGGGGTTAGGTTGTGCATGGGTTAGAGTTAGGGGTTAGGATGTGTATGGGTTAGAGATAGGGGTAGGGTGTGTATGGGTTAAGGTTAGGGGTTAGTGTGTGTATGGGTTAAGGTTAGGAGTTAGGATGTATATGGTTTAGTGTTTAGGATGTGTATGGGTTAGAGTTGGGGGTTAGGATGTGTATGGGTTAGAGTTAGGGGTTAGGATGTGTATGGGTTAAGGTTAGGGGTTAGGATGTGTATGGGTTAGGGGTTAGGATGTGTATGGATTAAGGTTAGGGATTAGGATGTGTATGGGTTAGAGGTTAGGGTGTGTATGGGTAAGGTAGGATTGGGATGTGTATGGGTTAGAGTTAGGGGTTAGGGTGTGTATGGGTTAGTTAGGATTAGGATGTGTATGGGTTAGAGTTAGGGGTTAGGGTGTGTATGGGTTAGAGTTAGGGGTTAGGATGTGTATGGGTTAGAGTAAGGGGTTAGGGTGTGTATGGGTTAGAGATATGGGGTAGGATGTGTATGGGTTAAGGTTATGGGTTAGGATGTGTATGGGTTAAGGTTAGGGGTTAGGATGTGTATGGGTTAGAATTAGGTGTTAGGATGTGTATGGGTTAGAGTTAGGGGTAGGGTGTGTATGGGTTAGAATTGTGGTGGGATGTGTATGGATTAGAGTTAGGGGTCCTGGTGTGTATGGGTTAAGTTTAGGGGTTAGGGTGTGTATGGGTTAAGGTTAGGGGTTAGGGTGTGTATGGGTTAGGCTTTAGGATGTGTATGGGTTAGAGTTGGGGGTTAGGATGTGTATGGGTTAGAGTTGGGGGTTAGGATGTGTATGGGTAAGAGTGAGGGGTTAGGATGTGTATGGGTTAGGAGTTATGGGTTAGGATGTGTATGGGTTAGAGTTAGGGGCTAGGATGTGTATGGGTTAGGAGTTATGGGTTAGGATGTGTATGGGTTAGAGTTAGGGGCTAGGATGTGTATGGGTTAAGGTTAGGGGTTACGATGTGTAAGAGTTAGGGGTTAGGATGTGTATGGATTAAGGTTAGGGGTAGGATGTGTATGGCTTAGAGTTGGGGGTTAGGATGTGTATGGGGTAGAGTTATGGGTTAGGATGTGTATGGGTTAGAGTTAGGGGCTAGGATGTGTATGGGTTAAGGTTAGGGGTTAGGATGTGTATGGTTTAGTGTTTAGGATGTGTATGGGTTAGAGTTGGGGGTTAGGATGTGTATGGGTTAAGGTTAGGGGTTAGTGTGTGTATGGGTTAAGGTTAGGAGTTAGGATGTATATGGTTTAGTGTTTAGGATGTGTATGGGTTAGAGTTGGGGGTTAGGATGTGTATGGGTTAGAGTTAGGGGTTAGGATGTGTATGGGTTAAGGTTAGGGGTTAGGATGTGTATGGGTTAGGGGTTAGGATGTGTATGGATTAAGGTTAGGGATTAGGATGTGTATGGATTAGAGGTTAGGGTGTGTATGGGTAAGGTAGGATTGGGATGTGTATGGGTTAGAGTTAGGGGTTAGGGTGTGTATGGGTTAGTTAGGATTAGGATGTGTATGGGTTAGAGTTAGGGGTTAGGGTGTGTATGGGTTAGAGTTAGGGGTTAGGATGTGTATGGGTTAGAGTAAGGGGTTAGGGTGTGTATGGGTTAGAGATATGGGGTAGGATGTGTATGGGTTAAGGTTATGGGTTAGGATGTGTATGGGTTAAGGTTAGGGGTTAGGATGTGTATGGGTTAGAATTAGGTGTTAGGATGTGTATGGGTTAGAGTTAGGGGTAGGGTGTGTATGGGTTAGAATTGTGGTGGGATGTGTATGGATTAGAGTTAGGGGTCCTGGTGTGTATGGGTTAAGTTTAGGGGTTAGGGTGTGTATGGGTTAAGGTTAGGGGTTAGGGTGTGTATGGGTTAGGCTTTAGGATGTGTATGGGTTAGAGTTGGGGGTTAGGATGTGTATGGGTTAGAGTTGGGGGTTAGGATGTGTATGGGTAAGAGTGAGGGGTTAGGATGTGTATGGGTTAGGAGTTATGGGTTAGGATGTGTATGGGTTAGAGTTAGGGGCTAGGATGTGTATGGGTTAGGAGTTATGGGTTAGGATGTGTATGGGTTAGAGTTAGGGGCTAGGATGTGTATGGGTTAAGGTTAGGGGTTACGATGTGTAAGAGTTAGGGGTTAGGATGTGTATGGATTAAGGTTAGGGGTAGGATGTGTATGGCTTAGAGTTGGGGGTTAGGATGTGTATGGGGTAGAGTTATGGGTTAGGATGTGTATGGGTTAGAGTTAGGGGCTAGGATGTGTATGGGTTAAGGTTAGGGGTTAGGATGTGTATGGTTTAGTGTTTAGGATGTGTATGGGTTAGAGTTGGGGGTTAGGATGTGTATGGGTTAGAGTTAGGGGTGAGGATGTGTATGGGTTAGGAGTTATGGGTTAGGATGTGTATGGGTTAGAGTTAGGGGTTAGGATGTGTATGGGTTAGGGGTTAGGATGTGTATGGATTAAGGTTAGGGGTTAGGATGTGTATGGCTTAGAGGTAGGGGTTAGGTTGTGTATGGGTTCGAGTTAGGGGTTAGGGTGTGTATGGGTCAGGTAGGATTGGGATGTGTATAGGTTAGAGTTAGAGGTTAGGGTGTGTATGGGTTAGATTTAGGGGTTAGGATGTGTATGGGTTAGAGTTAGGGGTTAGGGTGTGTATGGGGTAGAGTTAGGGGTAGGGTGTGTATGGGTTAGAGTAAGGGGTTAGGTTGTGTATGGGTTAGAGTTATAGGGTAGGATGTGTATGGGTTAAGGTTAGGGGTTTAGGATGTGTATGGGTTAGAATTAGGTGTTAGGATGTGTATGGGTTAGAGTTAGGGGTTAGGATGTGTATGGGTTAAGGTTAGGGGTTAGGGTGTGTATGGGTTAGAGTTAGGGGTTAGGATGTGTATGGGTTAGAGTTATGGGTTAGGATGTGTATGGGTTAGAGTTAGGGGCTAGGATGTGTATGGGTTAAGGTTAGGGGTTAGGATGTGTATGGTTTAGTGTTTAGGATGTGTATGGGTTAGAGTTGGTGGTTAGGATGTGTTTGGGTTAGAGTTAGGGGCTAGGATGTGTATGGGTTAAGGTTAGGGGTTAGGATGTGTATGGTTTAGTGTTTAGGATGTGTATGGGTTAGAGTTGGTGGTTAGGATGTGTATGGGTTAGAGTTAGGGGTTAGGATGTGTATGGGTTAGGAGTTATGGGTTAGGATGTGTATGGGTTAGAGTTAGGGGTTAGGATGTGTATGGCTTAGAGTTAGGGGTTAGGTAGTGTATGGGTTCGAGTTAGGGGTTAGGGTGTGTATGGGTCAGGTAGGATTGGGATGTGTATGGGTTAGAGTTAGGGGTAAGGGTGTGCATGGGTTAGAGTTAGGGGTTAGGGTGTGTTTGAGTTAGAGTTTGGGGTTATGGTGTGTATGGGTTAGAGTTAGGATGTGTATGGGTTAGAGTTAGGGTTAGGATGTGTATGGGTTAGATTTAGGGGTTAGGATGTGTATGGGTTAGAGTTAGGGGTAGGGTGTGTATGGGTTAGAGTAAGGGGTTAGGTTGTGTATGGGTTAGTAAGGATTGGGATGTGTATGGGTTAGAGTTAGGATGTGTATGGGTTAGAGTTAGGGTTAGGATGTGTATGGGTTAGATTTAGGGGTTATGATGTGTATGGGTTAGAGTTAGGGGTTAGGGTGTGCATGGGTTAGAGTTAGGGGTTATGGTGTTATGGGTTAGAGATAGGGGTTAGGGTGTGTATGGGTTAGTTAGGATTAGGATGTGAATGGGTTAGAATTAGGGGTGGGATGTGTATGGGTTAGAGTTAGGAGTTAGGGGTTAGGGTGTGTATGGGTTAGAGTTATGGGGTAGGATGTGTATGGGTTAAGGTTATGGGTTAGGATGTGTATTGATTAAGGTTAGGGGTTAGGATGTGTATGGGTTAGAATTAGGTGTTAGGATGTGTATGGGTTAGAGTTAGGGGTAGGGTGTGTATGGATTAGAATTGTGGTGGGATGTGTATGGATTAGAGTTAGGGTTCCTGGTGTGTATGGGTTAAGGTTAGGGGTTAGGGTGTGTATGGGTTAGGCTTTAGGATGTGTATGGGTTAGAGTTGGGGGTTAGGATGTGTATGGGTTAGAGTTGGGGGTTAGGATGTGTATGGGTTAGAGTTAGGGGTTAGGATGTGTATGGGTTAGGAGTTATGGGTTAGGATGTGTATGGGTTAGAGTTAGGATGTGTATGGTTTAGTGTTTAGGATGTGTATGGGTTAGAGTTGGGGGTTAGGATGTGTATGGGTTAGAGTTAGGGGTTAGGATGTGTATGGGTTAGGAGTTATGGGTTAGGATGTGTATGGGTTAGAGTTAGGGGTTAGGATGTGTATGGGTTAGGGGTTAGGATGTGTATGGATTAAGGTTAGGGGTTAGGATGTGTATGGCTTAGAGTTAGGTGTTAGGTAGTGTATGGGTTCGAGTTAGGGGTTAGGGTGTGTATGGGTCAGGTAGGTTTGGGATGTGTATGGGTTAGAGTTAGAGGTTAGGGTGTGTATGGGTTAGTTAGGATTGGGATGTGTATGGGTTAGAGTTAGGGGTAAGGGTGTGCATGGGTTAGAGTTAGGGGTTAGGGTGTGTTTGAGTTAGAGTTAGGGGTTGTGGTGTGTATGGGTTAGAGTTAGGATGTGTATGGGTTAGAGTTAGGGTTAGGATGTGTATGGGTTAGATTTAGGGGTTAGGATGTGTATGGGTTAGAGTTAGGGGTTAGGGTGTGTATGGGTTAGAGTTAGGGGTAGGGTGTGTATGGGTTAGAGTAAGGGGTTAGGTTGTGTATGGGTTAGTAAGGATTGGGATGTGTATGGGTTAGAGTTAGGATGTGTATGGGTTAGAGTTAGGGTTAGGATGTGTATGGGTTAGATTTAGGGGTTATGATGTGTATGGGTTAGAGTTAGGGGTTAGGGTGTGCATGGGTTAGAGTTAGGGGTTATGGTGTTATGGGTTAGAGATAGGGGTTAGGGTGTGTATGGGTTAGTTAGGATTAGGATGTGAATGGGTTAGAATTAGGGGTGGGATGTGTATGGGTTAGAGTTAGGAGTTAGGGGTTAGGGTGTGTATGGGTTAGCAGTTAGGGGTTAGGGTGTGTATGGGTTAGAGTTATGGGGTAGGATGTGTATGGGTTAAGGTTATGGGTTAGGATGTGTATGGGTTAGAATTAGGTGTTAGGATGTGTATGGGTTAGAGGTAGGGGTAGGGTGTGTATGGATTAGAATTGTGGTGGGATGTGTATGGATTAGAGTTAGGGTTCCTGGTGTGTATGGGTTAAGGTTAGGGGTTAGGGTGTGTATGGGTTAGGCTGTAGGATGTGTATGGGTTAGAGTTCGGGGTTAGGATGTGTATGGGTTAGAGTTGGGGGTTAGGATGTGTATGGGTTAGGAGTTATGGGTTAGGATGTGTATGGGTTAGGAGTTATGGGTTAGGATGTGTATGGGTTAGAGTTAGGGGTTAGGATGTGTATGGGTTAGGGGTTAGGATGTGTATGGATTAAGGTTAGGGGTTAGGATGTGTATGGCTTAGAGTTAGGGGTTAGGGAGTGTATGGTTTCGAGTTAGGGGTTAGGGTGTGTATGGGTCAGGTAGGATTGGGATGTGTATGGGTTAGAGTTAGGGTTAGGGTGTGCATGGGTTAGTTAGGATTGGGATGTGTATGGGTTAGAGTTAGGGGTAAGGGTGTGCATTGGTTAAGTTAGGGGTTAGGTGTGTTTGGTTAGAGTTAGGGGTTCTGGTGTTAGGGTTAGGGTTAGGATGTGTATGGGTTAGATTTAGGGGTTAGGATGTGTATGGGTTAGAGTTAGGGGTTAGGGTGTGTATGGGTTAGAGTTAGGGGTAGGGTGTGTATGGGTTAGAGTAAGGGGTTAGGTTGTGTATGGGTTAGTACAGATTGGGATGTGTATGGGTTAGGAGTTATGGGTTAGGATGTGTATGGGTTAGAGTTAGGGGTTAGGATGTGTATGGATTAAGGTTAGGGGTTAGGATGTGTATGGCTTAGAGTTGGGGGTTAGGATGTGTATGGGTTAGAGTTATGGGTTAGGATGTGTATGGGTTAGAGTTAGGGGCTAGGATGTGTATGGGTTAAGGTTAGGGGTTAGGATGTGTATGGTTTAGTGTTTAGGATGTGTATGGGTTAGAGTTGGGGGTTAGGATGTGTATGGGTTAGAGTTGGGGGTTAGGATGTGTATGGGTTAGGAGTTATGGTTTAGGATGTGTATGGGTTAGAGTTAGGGTTTAGGATGTGTATGGGTTAGGGGTTAGGATGTGTATGGATTAAGGTTAGGGGTTAGGATGTGTATGGCTTAGAGTTAGGGGTTAGGTTGTGTATGGGTTTGAGTTAGAGGTTAGGGTGTGTATGGGTTAGGTAGGATTGGGATGTGTATGGGTTAGAGTTAGGGTTAGGATGTGTATGGGTTAGAGTAAGGGGTTAGGATGTGTATGGGTTAAGGTTAGGGGTTTAGGATGTGTATGGGTAAGAATTAGGTGTTAGGATGTGTATGGGTTAGAGTTAGGGGTTAGGATGTGTATGGGTTAAGGTTAGGGGTTAGGGTGTGTATGGGTTAGAGTTAGGGGTTAGGATGTGTATGGGTTAGAGTTAAGGGTAGGGTGTGTATGGGTTAAGGTTAGGGGTTAGGGTGTGTATGGGTTAAGGTTGGGGGTTAGGATGTGTATGGGTTAGAGGTTAGGATGTGTATGGATTAAGGTTAGGGGTTAGGATGTGTATGGCTTAGAGTTGGGGGTTAGGATGTGTATGGCTTAGAGTTGGGGGTTAGGATGTGTATGGGTTAGAGTTATGGGTTAGGATGTGTATGGGTTAGAGTTAGGGGCTAGGATGTGTATGGGTTAAGGTTAGGGGTTGGGATGTGTATGGTTTAGTGTTTAGGATGTGTATGGGTTAGAGTTGGGGGTTAGGATGTGTATGGGTTAGAGTTAGGGGTTAGGATGTGTATGGGTTAGGAGTTATGGGTTAGGATGTATATGGGTTAGAGTTAGGGGTTAGGATGTGTATGGATTAAGGTTAGGGGTTAGGATGTGTATGGGTCAGGTAGGATTGGGATGTGTATGGGTTAGAGTTAGAGGTTAGGGTGTGTATGGGTTAGTAAGGATTGGGATGTGTATGGGTTAGAGTTAGGGGTTAGGGTGTGCATGGGTTAGAGTTAGAGGTTATGGTGTTATGGGTTAGAGATAGGGGTTAGGGTGTGTATGGGTTAGTTAGGATTAGGATGTGAATGGGTTAGAATTAGGGGTGGGATGTGTATCGGTTAGAGTTAGGGGTTAGGGTGTGTATGGGTTGGAGTTAGGGGTTAGGATGTGTATGGGTTAGAGTAAGGGGTTAGGGTGTGTATGGGTTAGAGTTATGGGTTAGGATGTGTATGGGTTAAGGTTATGGGTTAGGATGTGTATTGATTAAGTTTAGGGGTTAGGATGTGTATGGGTTAGAATTAGGTGTTAGGATGTGTATGGGTTAGAGTTAGGGGTATGGTGGGTATGGGTTAGAATTGTGGTGGGATGTGTATGAATTAGAGTTAGGGGTTAGGGTGTGTATGGGTTAGAGTTAGGAGTTAGGATATGTATGGGTTAGAGTTAGGTTTTAGGATGTGTATGGGTTAGGAGTTAGGTGTTAGGATGTGTATGGGTTAAGGTTAGGGGTTAGGGTGTGTATGGGTTAAGGTTAGGGGTTAGGATGTTTATGGGTTAAGGTTAGGGTGTAGGGTGTGTATGGGTTAGACTTAGGGGTTAGGGTGTGTATGGGTTAAGGTTAGGGGTTAGGATGTGTATGGGTTAAGGTTTAGGGGTTAGGATGTGTATGGGTTAAGAGTTTGGGGTTAGAGTGTGTTTGGGTTAGAGTTAGGGGTTAGGGTGTGTATGGGATAGGAGTTAGGGGTTAATTTGTTTTTGGGTTAGAGTTAGGGGTCAAGGTGTGTATGGGTTAGAGTTAGGGGTTAGGGTGTGTATGGGTTAGAGTTGGGGGTTAGGGTGTGTATGGGTTAGAGTTAGGGGTTAGGATGTGTATGGGTTAAGGTTAGGGTTTAGGGTGTGTATGGGTCAGAGTTAGGGGTTAGGGTGTGTATGGGTTAGAGTTAGGGGTTAGGGTGTGTATGAGTTAGAGTTAGGGGTTAGGGTGTGTATGGGTTAGAGTTAGGGGTTAGGGTGTGTATGAGTTAGAGTTAGGGGTTAGGGTGTGTATGGGTTAGAGTTAGGGGTTAGGGTGTGTATGGGTTAGAGTTAGGGGTTAGGGTGTGTTTTGGTTAAAGTTAGGGGTTAGGATGTCCACTGTCCTCTCATGTCTCTTCGTTGAGCAGAGCAGTCCGAGCGGAGCTGTTGCTATGGATACTCATCGACTCCGAGCTCCATGAACAGAGCGTATATGTTAAGTTGGCTGACATGATATGTTTATATGTTTCCAGAGTCATCTCTAACAATATAAATATTTGCTTTGTATTTTTAGGTTCATTACTTCTGTGGACTGTAAATACTTTTTATGTTTATGGTGTTTTAGCAATTCACTTTCCACATGGCGAAAACATTTTGTTTACTATGGTCACCGGTGGCCATTTGTCTCAATGACACCCACAACACACAACACTGTAGAGTTTACACAAATATTAACATCTCAGCTCTTATTGTAGGACTCT